>NW_019942597.1:24649-60595 GCF_002910315.2 Salvelinus sp. IW2-2015 | reverse complement strand
TGTGTGTGTGTGTGTGTGTGTGTGTGTGTGTGTGTGTGTGTGTAAATGATATAGCCTACTGTAAGGCCAACAGTGGCCCATTGTTATCATGGGCCTCAGGATACCAGAGATCACCGAGGTCACTTCATATCAAAGCAACAACTTTTATAACAACACAGCACACATTTTTCTGTGTAGACAAGATACTTAACTTCCAAGAAACTTCTCAGTGTACAGTACAACTACTTGAATCATCTACCCATCTTACTAGTATGTCGTGCGTAGAAACATGATTTGATATATTTGACAAGATGCAAAATGTCACAAATGTCCACAAAGTACAGTTATAATGTGCAATATATATTTTTAAACTATTTTGCATAGGAGGGTGTCAAACGGATCTGTTTCACCTGTCTTTGTGCTTGTCTCCACCCACCTCCAGGTGTCGCCCATCTTCCCCTTTATCCCAAGTGTAATTATACCTGTGTTCTCTGTTTGTCTGTTGCCAGTTTGTTTTGTTTCGTCAAGCCTACCAGCTGTTTTCCCGTGCTCCTGTCTTTCTCTAGTTCCTGTTTTCCCAGTTTTGACCATTCTGTCTGCCCTGACCGCCGTTCTGTACCTTGTCACACCACCCTGGATTACTGACCTCTGCCTACCCTGACCCTGACTGCCGTTCTCTACCTTTCGAACTCTGCTCTGGATTACTGACCTCTGCATGCCCTTAACCTGTCGTTTGCCTGCCGCCCTGTTTTTGTAATAAACTTTTGTTACTTCGAAACTGTCTGCATCTGGGTCTTCTCTTGAGCCTTGACAGAGGAGCTTAGATAGAAGGCATGCCAAGGCTAAAGGACTGAGAGCTGACTGTCTGTAATGGGCAGCACTGTGGAGGAGGTGAATAATCAAACTGGGTTTCATACTGGGTATAAATGCTCCATCAACTAGAGAATAAAACCACTGTTCAGTATTTACAGTTGAAATCGGAAGTTAACATACACCTTAGCCAAATACATTTAAACTCAGTTTTTCACAATTCCTGACATTTAATCCTAGTAAAAATTCCCTGTCTATGGTCAGTTAGGATCACCACTTTATTTTAAGAATGTGAAATGTCAGAATAATAGTAGAGAGAATGATTTATTTCAGCTTTAATTTTGTTCATCGCATGGGTCAGAAGTTTACATACACTCAATTACTATTTGGTAGCATTGCCTTTAATTTGTTTAACTTGGGTCAAACGTTTCGGGTAGCCTTCCACAAGCTTCCCACAATAAGTTGGGTGAATTTTGGCCCATTCCTCCTGGCAGAGCTGGTGTAACTGAGTCAGGTTTGTAGGACTCCTTGCTCGCACATGCTTTTTCAGTTCTGCCCACAAATTTTCTATAGGATTGAGGTCAGGGCTTTGTGATGGCCACTCCAATACTTTGACTTCGTTGTCCTTAAGCCATTTTGCCACAACTTTGGAAGTTTGCTTGGGGTCATTGTCCATTTGGAAGACCCATTTATGACCAAGCTTTAACTTCCGGACTGATGTCTTGAGATGTTCCTTCAATATATCCACATCATTTTCCATCCTCATAATGCCATCTATTTTGTGAAGTGCACCAGTCCCTCCTGCAGCAAAGCACCCCCACAACATGATGCTGCCACCCCTGTGCTTCAAGTTTGGGATGGTGTTCTTCGGCTTGCAAGCCTCCCCCTTTTTCCTCTAAACATAATGATGGTCATTATGGCCAAACAGTTCTATTTTTGTTTCTTCAGACCAGAGGACATGTCTCTAAAAAGAACGATCTTTGTACCCATGTACAGTTGCAAACCGTAGTCTGGCTTTTTTTATGGCGGTTTTGGAGCAGTGGCTTCTTCCTTGCTGAGCGGCCTTTCAGGTTATGTCAATATAGGACTTGTTTTACTGTGGATATAGATACTTTTGTTCCGGTTTCCTCACTTTTTGCACCAAGTACGTACATTTTTAGGAGACAGAACACGTCTCCTTCCTGAGCGGTATGACGGTTGCGTGGTCCCATGGTGTTTATACTTGTGTATTATTGTTTGTACAGAAGAACGTGGTACCTTCAGGCGTTTGGAAATTGCTCCCATGGATGAACCGGACTTGTGGAGGTCTACAATTTTCTTTCTGAGGTCTTGGCTGATTTCTTTTGACTTTCCCATGATGTCAAGCAAAGAGGCACTGAGTTTGAAGGTAGGCCTTGAAATACATCCACAGGTTCACCTATAATTATGTCAATTAGCCTATTAGAAGCTTCTAAAGCCATGACATATATTTCTGGAATTTTCCAAGCTGTTTAAAGGCACAGTCAACTTAGTGTATGTAAACTTCTGACCCACTGGAATTGAGATACAGTGAAATAATCTGTCTGTAAACAATTGTTGGAAGAATTACTTGTGTCATGCACAAAGTAGATGTCCTAACAGACTTGCCAAAACTATAGTTTGTTCACAAGAAATGTGTGGAGTGGTTGAAAAACTAGTTTTAAAGATTCCAACCTAAGTGTATGTAAACTTCCGACTTCAACTGTACATTGCAGGACGTCACTGTGTGTGTGTGTATGTGCCACTGCCAAACAACAGTGCCTGACTCAGATACTTAAGGGAAGACATTTGTGTGAAATGTAGCCTACTCAAAGGCATGCCAGGGAACCTGAAGTCCAAAGAAGTGTTGTAATTGTTAACAGGACTACTTGGATCTGCATGTCATGCTTAACCAATGACACTACACTCAGTCCTGGGTTCAAATAGGCTACTAATTGAAATCTACAAATATTTTTAGCATTTTCCTGCCGGGTGTGCCAGATTTTGGGATCTCCGGGGGTGCAAGACAAAGGTTTGCAAAGCAACAAGCAAGCTCAATCAACCACAGCTAAAATGTTTTTCATTATTTCAAATAGTATTTGAACCCAGGTCTGTCATGGACTAGTGTTGCGGGCAGGCGGCAGCTGTTAGAGAAGTTAAAGAAACAGCTGAGAAAGTAAGACACTGCGAGATCAGCCGAGTCGGGGGCACACATACACACACACACAGACACACATACATACACACACACACACACACACACACACAGACACACACAGACAGACACAGACAGACAGATCAATCAAGTTGAGCAGACACACAACAAATCAGCCGATTTGGGCATAGCCCAGGACAGACAGAGAGGACCTGGAAGGCCCCACTCACCCCACCCAGCCATCTGCTGGGGTCTCCTGATAATTCTGTCCCAGCTACCATCTCTCTGAGCAGCCCAAAAGGCACCATATTCCCTTTAGGGCCCTGGTCAATAGTAGTGCACTATAAAGGGGATATGTCATCATTTGGGATGCAAAATCTGAGCAGCCCGTTCCAGCTGAGAGAAATCAGAGAGGGTTAAATATAGCCTCACCATCAGCTTCATGTCATTATAAGCATTGAGAACAGCTACAGCAACATCTATCACCTTCAAGATTTAAAAGCTACTGGGTTGGATGGATTCAAACATTGTAACTTAATTAACAGTATCACCATCACCCCCATGTGGTGGAATATTAGTTTGTTGTGTGTTACAAAGCTCACTTTGAATGTTTACACCTTTGATGTCTGAAAATAAATAGGCCTATTTGTTTATTAGAAAGTGTCTCTTTGTTTCTATAATAGTTACTATGGCTTCACAAAATAACAATATACATGAACAAGAGAAGACCTAGTAGTCCAAAAGCCACCAAAAAACTCTACTCCCTCTGCTGGTTCACAGATGAAGCTAAGCAGCCAGGGCCTGCCCTGCACCTAGATTTGGTACACAACATAGGGAGTCTGTGTGTTGGTTGGACTCCTTGAGTCCCCTGGACTCCCTATTGGCTGCCGGTGTTGTGCCGAAAATCTCCCCCCTGCCTGTGAACGCGCACACACTCAATTCTTCATTGCTGCGACTTGCTTGCTAGTTAGGATTTCTGCTCTCCACTCCGTTGTCAGTTTAGCCTACATTTCACTGATCTTAGTAGCAGAAAACATTTTTTATTTGTGTCGTTCAAGGCAGCTGTCAATTTGGCTATTTGTTTCAAGTGTATTAGTCTATAAATAAATCTCTTTGTCAAAATTTGTCATCTCTCCCATGTCTTACTCGACTAGTAGTTGTTCTGAAATGTTTATTGTTTGCCTACATTTTACTCCCTCCTCTATGTTTAATATAACACACATACATTAATTATTAATGTCGGTTGCCTATCCTGACGTGAAGTTAGTTCTATAGAAAGTATTTGACTCTAGTGACAAAATTAAGGAAATTAGAAGGGGGGCGTTTGGCAAGGCTATTTTGATGCCTACTGAACCCCCCCCCCCCCCCCCTTCTATCTTGGGACTGCAAGGCCTGGCACACTTCTGAATCATTTTGGTAGCTCATGTTGACCAGTAGTGTGTGCCACAGAAAGTATTTGACTCTAGCCACACAATTAAGGAAATTAGAGGGGGGGGGGGGGGTTAGCAAGGCTATTTTCTTGCCTGCCGAATGCTCCCCCCTTATCATTTCCTTAATTTTGTCACTAGAGTCAAATACTTTCTATAGAACAAACTTCACTCAGGATAGGCAACCAGGTTTGTTCTATAGAAAGTAACGGAAAGCAACCGAAACCGAAATTAATAATTATTGTATGTGTGTTATATTAAACATAGAGGGAGTAAAATGTAGGAAAACAATAAACATTTCAGAACAACTACTAGTCGAGTAAGACATGTGAGAGATAACGAATTTTGGCAAAGAGATTTATTTATAGACTAATACACTTGAAACAAATAGCCAAACCGAAAACTGCAGATATTACTAGCCTCCCCCGCGATCAAACCAGCATAAACATTAAATTAAATGAAACGCAGCCTAACGTGATCATTGACAGCTGCCTTGAAGGACACAAAAAAAATGCTTTCTGCTACTAAGATCAGTGAAATGTAGGCTAAACTGACAACGGAGTGAAGAGCAGAAATCTTAACTAGCAGGCAAATCGCAGCAATGAAGAATTGAGTGTGTGCGCGTTCACGTGAGGAGGGGGCTTCTGGCAGGCGGGAGAATTTCGGCAAAACCCCGGAACATAATTACAAATAATGTGTATACTGCAAATTCACCGCAAGAAGCACAAATATCATATTTCACTAAAACATAATATATTTCTTTAAATGCTTACATTTGTATGAGATCAGATGTGTCTCTGTATTGAGTGGGAATACTTGGGAACAGACATCCAAAATTAAAATCACTTGGAGCTGATTTGGTGTTTATACGGTCTTTTATGTCCAACAATGAAAATGCGGGCCGACAGTTAGGGAGCTCTGGCCTAGATCCACAAATACAACTTTCAAACACACCCTTAAATACTGAAGAAGCATTTATAATAAATAAGCAATATTGCTTCTTTTCAATGGCCCAACATTACAGCAACCATATCTTTCGCAGTTTTGCCCTAGGCTCTGAAGATAAACAGGCTACGGGCCTGCACCGTTCTAGCGGATTAGAACATCATCTGGAAATACAGTATATGGATGCTAGGCTACTGAATTATGTCGTGTTGCTGGGACATTTACAAAAAGCAATACTGAACAACTCCAGTGTTTTGATACCTTGAAAGTTGTGTTTCTAGTGGAATGGTTAGAAAACTAAAGATGATATGAAAGTTTTGAAGATGACTCACGATGTGTGTATTTCCCTTCAATCGTTGTGTGAACTGCTGGCTCCCAGACTTCCAGGAAAGCGAATGCTGATAAATTCAGGAGTTTGCGCGCCAAATTGTCATTTCAGGTTAAGGGGTGTATTCATTGTTTAAATATAAATGCTAAAGTTTATGCAAATGTTTATTATGTCTTTGTTTTGAGTAACGTGTTAATTGTTTACCATTGTAATGTGTAATGTCGAATAGCATTTCATTTGAAGTGAATTACCAATGACTGTTGAGAATTTACCGATAAAGGTGTGAATGGTTTATGCCAAATTAGGGAAGGTTCTTTTATGATGCCCATACTCTTTATTCACGAGGAGCTGTTCTTGAGGTAACATGTTTTTGCATAGCTCAGTCTAATCTGCACCACCCAGCGGCTACTGTGAGTACACACCTTGAAGATTTGTGAATGCGTAGCTGCTTTATTGAAACCCTAAAAATATCCTATTTAATCTGACAACTGGGCAGCTTTATTGAAAACCTTAAAATATCCTATTTAATATGACAACAACCGGTAAATTTAAGTTATTCTATAAAATAAGCTTTTCATCAGGGCCAAATTACCAAAAGGGCACGCAGGGGGGCCCCCCAACCAATTTCTATTTATTTTGTCAAAATGTGTATAATTGCAGGAACTGCAGAATTGTCTCAATATCATGGCATTTATTTTTTGAATAGGATATTAGCTTTAAAACTGCAACATTTTCTCTCAGCCTCATGGCAAAAATTTGTAAAATTGCCCCAGAGCCCCAAATGCGGCAGTCCGGTCCTGCTTTTCATGATGTGTCAAATTAAATTGAAGCCTGAAGTCATACCTTGTGTATGTGTACGAGACAACATTGTCTTGTAAGACTATGCTTATGAATCAAAAGACAAATAACTACATTATCTCCAAGAAATCTTTAAATTGTTTGCTTGTTTATTTCGCAGGACCCAGCTTTTCAAGAAATGATTAGCCTCGCAAACCTAAAATCCCCACAAGCATTATGTCTTTGACTGGTATGTAAAATACCAATATACAAAACAAAATAAATACAGAATCAATATTTCAATAGCATGCCTCACGATGCAAAAGGCGTATGTACTGTATGTATACATTAGAATGACAATTATGAAGAGATGAAGCATAATTCTCATATCACATTTTATTAATAAAAACAAAGCCCTGGATCTACCACTCTAATCTAGGTTTATAACAAAGGTCTGATTAGACATTTTAACTTGATGCACACAAGTGACAAAGCCATCCAAATGTCTTAAAAGCTGGTTGACTGCACCCATCCATCCTCGTAATATACAACAGTCCGTCTATACCGGAAACAGTGGGCTGGGAAGTTAGTGCCGAATTCAAAGGCATTGAGAATGAGAATAGATTTACATATTGGCACAGCTTTTTACACTTGTTTTTCTTCTTCCAGAAACAACTTGAAAGTATTGCGAACAAAAAACAACAGAGGGAAAATAGAAAGAGAAAGGCCTAGAAACTCTAAAGCACCTGTAAGGTAAATACAAGGAGAGAGACAGATGGTGCTTTGCTTTCTGTACACTCTAGAGGGTTTAGTAGAACCATGTAAAAGCTTGAGTCCCTTGTCTTAAGAGCTTTTCACACTACATGTTCTTAACCCAGGCCTAACCTTAACCCTGGGTTAAAACTACCCCTAGGCCAAGTTCAGCGTGAACACAAATTCAGAGCGAGAAGCGACAGGCAAGGTAAAGCTTTAAGGGAAATAGTCAATTTCAGAGTTCATTCCAGTCAGTGCTTGCAGTTTCTTTCTTTTGTTTCCCTCCTCCTCTCTTCTCCATGTCATGTATTGTAAGCAATGTAAGTGGATCCTAGAGGACCATATTCTATCTTTAGCTGCTATTGGTAAATTAATATGGCTTGACGAGGCAGAGTGCAACCGAGATGGAAGGAATGCGGTCACACCGGGAGATTAACGGGATTCTAGAGATCTGGAGCACGTGATGGTCAGGTGCTGTGTTGGCATAACGCCGAAGGTCAGAGGTGTTCATCCTGTCCTCAATGTCTGGTGGACTGCTAGTTGCTGCTGTTATAGGTCTGCAGCCTGGCCCCAGATCTGTTTATGCTCTCTTGTCAACTGCTATGGTCATTGTCACGCCAATGGCCATAGGATTTGGCAAGACAGCACAAACTGATCTAGGTCCAGGCAAGCTGTTATAAGAGCTCCATTAGCATTCCTAAGTGTCCGTCTCGTTCTCCAGTTCTAGTTCCTCCCCATCTTGTAGTTCATTATCCACTTCCTGTAGTTCTTCATCATGTAGTTCCTGGTCGTCTTGTAGTTCTTCATCATTGTGTAGTTCTTCGTCCTGGTCATGCATCTGCTCATACTGTAGCTGCTGATACGGTAGCTGCTCAATGTCTTCTTCCTCTTCATCTTCCTCGTGCAGAGTCAGTTTCCTGTCCTCCACCAGCTTCATCTTGTCCCGGATGTGTTCAGCAGAGGACGCCATGTCTCCAGGACTGCCAAAGTACTGCTCGCTCCTGAAGGGGGGACAAAAGGGGCAGAAGGACTCAGCAGGGTCATAGATGGGGCTATGGATGCAAGGATTGACAGTCCATGATCAAAATGGCATGCATCATTAGATTTTGCATCTTGGTAAAGCCAGGCATGTCTCAGTGTGAAATGTCCATTGTTTCTTACCCGTCTGGGAATATAACAGGGACAGTGAGTCTGTCCAGTAGAGCCTTCCCCACAGTCTCCACCTCCTCATAGGTCTCCTGCTCCACCTCGACTGGGATATCACCCTGGTCTGGGCTGGCTTGGACCAGCACCTTTGATGGAGGAGACAGGAGGGAAAGGAAACAGAAGAGGACCATCAACAAAAAAGTATGTACTCACTGAACTGTTAGTCACTTTAGATAAGTATCTGTTAAGTGGCATACATGCATTTCCCAATAATTCAACACTTCCAATTAACAGGGCTCACTGAGTAGAAGTCAGAAGCACAAAGAAGACAAAACCTTTGCAATATTTGCTAAGAAGAAGGTGTATTATTTGGCTGTCACAAAGGTAATTCAATAATATATTAACATCTTCCTGATAATATTAGGTTTCATTTTCATAACTGTCATTCTTTTCCTACCTTCTCAGCTGCGGTGTGAAAGGAGCAGGCCATCTCCAGCCGATGGACCCTCTCCTCAGTGGTGACAGTAAACTGTTTCCAGACCCGGTTGAGGCGTGGCAGGGTGTCACCAGAGGAGCGCGTGGAGCACCGTAGAGACTGACACAACACCACCGTCGCCTGGAGCAGCTGACGGCCGTAGTCATAGGTGCTCTGGACACAGAGAAAGAGAGAGTCAGGTTAACACAATACCTAGTACCTAGTAGGGGGCAGTGGGGTAAGTTGAGCCATTTATTACATTCAGCATCACTCCGTCAAGGGAAATATAGTTTAAAAAAAAGTTTTATTTCACCTTTATTTAACCAGGTAGGCTAGTTGAGAACAAGTTCTCATTTACAACTGTGACCTGGCCAAGATAAAGCATAGCAGTGTGAACAGACAACAACACAGAGTTACACATGGAGTAAACAATAAACAAGTCAATAACACAGTTTTTGTACTCTTTCTAACAAAGAAAGCTATATACAGCACCAGTCAAAAGTTTGGACACACTCATTCAAGGGTTTTTCTTTATTTTTACTATTTTCTATATTGTAGAAAAATAGTGAAGACATCAAAACTATGAAATAACACATATGGAATCATGTAGTATCCAAAAAAGTGTTAAACAAATCAAAATATATTTTAGATTTCAGATTCTTCAAAGTATCCACCCTTTGCCTTGATGACAACTTTGCACACTCTTGGCATTCTCTCAACCTGGAAGGCTTTTCCAACAGTCTTGAAGGAGTTCCCACATATTCTGAGCACTTGCTGCCAGCTTTTCCTTCACTCTGCAGTCCAACTCATCCCAAACCATCTCAATTGGGTTGAGGTGGGGTGATTGTGGAGGCCAAGTCACCTGACACAGCACTCCATCACGCTCCTTCTTGGTCAAATAGCCCTTACACAGCCTGGAGGTGTGTTGGGTCATTGTCCTGTTGAAAAACAAAAGATAGTCCCACTAAGCGCAAACCAGATGGGATGGCGTATCGCTGCAGAATGCTGTGGTAGCCATGCTGGTTAAGTGTGCCTTGAATTCTAAATAAATCACAGACAGTGTCACCAGCAAAGCACCTCTACACCATCACACCTCCTCCTCCATACTTTACGGTGGGAACCACACATGCGGAGATCATCCGTTCACCTACACTGCATCTCACAAAGGCACGGCGGTTTGAACCAAAAATCTTACATTTGGACTCAAAGCCCAAAGAACAGATTTCCACTGGTCTAATGTCCATTGCTCATGTTTCTTGGCCCAAGCAAGTCTCTTATTCTTATTGGTGTCCTTAAGTAATGGTTTCTTTGCAGCAATTCAACCATGAAGGCCTGATTCATGCAGTCTCCTCTGAACAGTTGATGTTGAGATGTGTCTGTTACTTGAACTCTGTGAAGCATTTATTTGGGCTGCAATTTTTGAGGCTGTATAACTCCAATGAAACTATCCTCTGCAGCAAAGGAACCCTGGGTCTTCCTTTCCTGTGGCGGTCCTCATGAGAGCTTGAAGGTTTTTGCAACTGCACTTGAAGAAATGTTCAAAATTCTTGACATTTTCCGGATTGACTGACATTCATGTCTTAAAGTAATGATGGACTGTCGTTTCTCTTTGCTTATTTGAGCTGTTCTTGCAATAATATGGACATGGTCTTTTACCAAATAGGACTATCTTCTGTATACCAACCCTACCTTATCACAACACAACTGATTGGCTCAAACACATTAAGAAGGAAAGAAATTCCACAAATTAACGTTTAACAAGGCACACCTGTTAATTGAAATGCATTCCAGGTGACTATCTCATGAAGCTGGTTGAGAGAATTCCAAGACTGTGCAAAGCTGTCATCAAGGCAAAGGGTGGCTACTTTAAAGAATCTCAAATATAAAATATATTTGGATTTGTTTAACACTTTTTGTTTAACACTGATTCCATATGTGTTATTTCATAGTTTTGATGTCTTCACTATTATTCTACAATATTAGCCCACCCACACAGCTACCATTGCACTTTCATGCTAGGTTTAGGGCCGCATACTGAATCTTATAGAGACCCCAACTGATGTATGGAACAATCTTACAATTATCTACTTTGGTTTAGATACAAGCGTGAAACCTCTAACACAATTAATTTGACTTGGTGAAAATCCGTTTGCTTACCACTTTTTCCATGTGGTTTCTTCCTTGACAGACTCCATGAAATTATAACCTCTTCCTAAATAATTTGTCAAATTATTAACTTTGTGTATGGTTTTCTAGACACAAGGGTGGCTCAACTTACCCCTTTGGCTCAACTTACCCCACTCTCCCCTTCCCCTCTATTTCCCTTTGAAAGACATGGAGAGAGAACAGAGACAGAGAGAGAGAAGGGGGCAGACAGAACAATTGAGGGAGTGACAGAGCGGGAGAGAGAGAACCCCTCAGTCTTCCTCAAGCTGTCTGAACTCTGCTCTTGTAGTACGTACCTGTGCCACATCCACAAACTTCTTGTGTTTCTCCAGCAGCACTTTGGTTTCCTGTGAGTCGTCCCCTAGTCTGATGTGGGTCTTTAGAAGAGCATCGAGGAGCTCACCCAGCCACTCCACCGCCTGAGAGTTAACACAGTGACATGAGCTGGGGTTTACAAGGTATTGTCAACAACAATAACAACATGTCAACAACATGTCAATAATAACAACCCACTTAAGTTTGCAGTCCAGAACCAACAGAGGTCAAACAAACAAACAAACAGGGATGAACAGAAGGAAGCCTATCTACTGACTTGTGATGCATCTTCCTCACACTTGAACAGCTGGACCATCTGAAGCATCTTCAGTCTCCTGACATCCACCATGTCCTCACATCTAAACAGAACCAAAACTTTATCAAAACATGACGATAACCGTTTCCATGACAAGTTCCGTGACAACAGCCAAAATTCCACGATATTCCAGAAATCGCTTGACTCGTGGAACCTTTGTAAACAACTCCAGTATCATTTTGAGGCCTGCGGCCTTACATCATCAAAAAAAAGATTGAAACTAAATCTGAGCAAACCTTTGTTTCCGGAGCTGCATGTCCTCCATGACACCTTGGATGTGATCAACGTTGTCTTTGTTATCGATGGGGACGTCTTTCCCATAGGACCAGGAAGTCTGGTTGGACATCTGATCCATCAGGACCTGGCCTTTCTCCCTCAGGCCTACCAGGGCTCCCTCTGGGCAGAAATACACATCAAATAATACTCATGAATTACTCAACTAACACTACTGAAAGTTATTTCAAATGTAAAATATTATTCTTGCAGTTATCCATTAGAAAAAATACAAGAAGAGGGGATATATTTAAGACGGTCAATGTTTCAGCACAAATACCTTTCTCAAGATCAGTCTTTTTATTCTACTCTGCAGTTACAGAGTAGAACAAAAAAATAACAGTGAATAATAAATTTAATTGTGCTTACCAACGCTCTTGAGTTTCTCCTCGAGGTGTTTGAGTGTTTGTTGGATAGCAGCCCCGTCAGCAGGCGCCACATCGGCACAGAGCATGCCCAGTAGACCATCCAGTTGCTGGGACAGCTGGGAGGGTAAACTGAGGCATTATTACAAAGCCAACAAAGAGCTCTAGGCCAAACAATTAGTAGTCTATACTACACTGAACAAAAATACAAACACAACATGTAAAGTGTTGGTCCCATGCTTCATGATCTGCAATAAAATATACCAGAAATGTTCCATATGCACAAAAAGCTTATTTCTTTAAAAACAAATGCACAAACTTGTTTCCATCCCTGTTAGTGAGCATTTCTCCTTTGCCAAGCTAATGAGTTGAGTTTTGAGTTTATTTTTATTTTTACAGGGACAGTGCACATTAATCAACGTTTCAGTAAAAGTGCCGGTTTTAGCCAGACGGCTAATTTTCAACCGCAGTCCCTGGGCAGGTTATTAAAAACAATTACAGTATAGACAATCATTGAGCAGTGAGCACACGCAGAGCAACATAGGACAAGCAAGACATAGCATACAGACAGAGCAACATAGGACAAGCAAGACGTAGCATACAGACAGAGCAACATAGAACAAAAAGCAGCAAGACAAAATTCATAAAAGCAACAAAGTGTTTCCACACCTCACAAGTTACAGACAACAGACATGGAAAGCGGCAACACACAGCTAGGGACCATGTTCACAAATCTGATTGACCTTTAGCCATGTCTTCAAGCACTTTGTGAAAGTGTGATATGTGGTGCAGTTATGTGTGTCTGATGGCAGTGTATTCCAGACATGGGAAGCTCTCACAGAGAAAGCGGATTTACTAAAGGTGCTTTTCCTTAGGGGAACTATACAGTCACCTCTCATGGCAGACCTTGTGGATCTGCTGCCATATGTTTGGGTTTTCTGTTTAACAAAAATACTGAGTGGAGGGGGAGCCAAGCCATTTAGGATCTTGAATACAAGACATGCATCGGTGTATTGCACAAGATTTTCCCAACTCAGGAGCTCATGCTTTCTGAGGATGTGACAGTGATGATGGCTATTGGGCTTCCTATCAAGCACTTTGAGAGCCTGTTTGTAGACAGACTGAATAGGTCTTACTGTTGTACAGCAAGCTTGGGCCCAACTAGTCAAGCAGTATGTTAAGTGGGGGAGTATCATAGATTTGAAGTACAGTTTTGCTACCTCTGTAGTCAAACAATTTCGTATAAATCGGAAATTAGCTAGGTTGAATTTGGTTATTTGAATTACCTTTTTCACATGCTTTTTAAAAGAGAGGTTGGAATCAAGTACGATGCCAAGGTACTTAAAATCAGATACCACCTGGAGCTTCTCCCCTGACACATAGACATCTGGCTCAGTAGCATCTGTTGCCCTCTTTGTGAAGAACATGCAAACAGTTTTTTTCACATTGAGATGCAAACACGAGTCACTGAGCCACTTTGTAACCTGGACCATTACAGTAGTAATCCATCCATCTGACAGTTGTGGCATATCAAGAAGCTGATTAAACAGCACGATCATTACACAGGTGCACCTTGTGTTGGGTACAATAAAGGGCCACTTTAAAATGTGAAATAAAATGTCACTCTAAAACACAATGCCAAAGATGTCTCAAATTGAGGGAGTGTGCAATTGGCATGCTGACTGTAGGAATGCCACCATAGCTGTTGCCAGATAATTGAATGTTCATTTCTGTACCATTAGCCGCCTCCAACGTCATTTTTGAGAATTTGGCAGTACATCCAACCAGCCTCACAACCGCAGACCACATGTAACTATGCCAGCCCAGGACCTCCACATCTGGCTTCTTCACCTGGATCGTCTGAGACCAGCCACCTGGACAGCTGATGAATCTGTGGGTTTGCACAACTGAAGAATGTTGACCTGAATGCAGTTCGGCATCGCAACAGACTTCAGTGGGCAAATGCTCACCCTCGATGGCCACTGGCACGCTGGAGAAGTGTGCTCTTCACAGATGAATTACGGTTCCAACTGTACTGGGCAGATGGCAGGTGATGGCGCCGTGTGGGCGAGCGGTTTGCTGATGTCAACATTGTGAACAGAGTGCCTCATGGTGGGTTAAGCTACGGACAACGAACATAAGCCATGGACAACGAACACGATTGCATTTTATCAATGGCAATTTGAATGCACAGAGATACTGTTACGAGATCCTGAGGCCCATTGTCATGCCATTCATCCACCGCCATCACCTCATGTTTCAGCATGATAATGCACAGCCCCATGTCGCAAGGATCCGTACACAATTCCTGGAAGCTGAAAATGTCCCAGTTCTTCCATACTCACCAGACATGTCACCCATTGAGCATGTTTGGGTATGCTCTGGATCAACGTGTATGACAGCGTGTTCCAGTTCCCACCTATATCCAGCAACTTCACACAGCCATTGAAGTGGAGTGGGACAACATTCCATAGGCCATAATCAATAGCCTGATCAACTCGCATGAGGCAAATGGTGGTCATACTAGATACTGATTGGCTTTCTGATCCACACCCCTACCTTTTTCCCCCAGGTATCTGTGACCAACAGATGCATATCTGTATTCCCAGTCATGTGAAATCCATAGATTAAGGCCTAATTAATTTATTTCAATTGACTGATTTCTTTATATGAACTGTAACTCAGTAAAATCATTGAAATTGTATTTTTTTCAGTATATTATGACCCCCATCCCTTCAACCCTAGGCACGTATGTAGATCAGATGACTGGATAAGTGTAAGCAATATGGGTGGTTGTAGCTCCATCTTGCCCTCTGATTGTGGCCATATTGCCTATGGACCAGGCCTAGGGATTGACTTTGTGATTTAGAGTAGGAGTCACTGTAGTTCTTGTTCTTGGCTTTATACGTATTTTGTAATGATCCATTCAAATCAATCAATCAATGATACATACGTCCTGTGCTGTGCCGTGGAACTCGTGTGCTGACTGCAGTACGTTCTGTCTGGACTCCAGTTGGCTGGCCTGTCTGTAACAGACATCACTGAGCTGCTGCTGAAGACCCTTTAACTCCACTAGGTCCTCCTCGTCTCCAGCACTCAGCAACGCTGCTATCTGCTGGTTCAGCTCTACGTATACTGCAAACCACTCCTGTAAATACACAACCAATAACACATACATTATGATTGGATTTCACAAATTAGAAACACAATTCAGCCACACAAGTTTCACAATGGTTTGCAACTTATTTCCATTGTGGCCCTCTGGCTTTGGCCAGAAAGCAGGAAAATGCTTTCTGATATACACGCCAGTTTATCATAGAGAAGCTCAATACACAGAAGAACCACACACTAAAGATGTTTCTGTATCAAAGCTGTTCAAATTCTGTTCAAACCTACTGTACAGTAATTGAGTTGAACGCTGTAGTGAAGTGTTTTTGTGGTATAGTTATTACCTTGAGAACACTTCAGATCAATAGCGCCACCTGCTGAAGGCTCTTGGAGACAACACCACGCCTTAGCCTAACCATCAATCTTTAGTTTTGACCTCACTCTGGCTTTAGCCTTTCATTCCCCTGGCTGGTTCTCTCTCTTTCGGTCACCAGGGCACACTTTGGCCCAGAGCAATGATTCACCAGGGTCTTTTATGTAAACCCAGCCAGGGGAAACATTAGTTACACCCAACAGCTGCAGCTGCTGCAGTCACTTCCTGGCCTGGCCTGTCTGTCCACGACTAAGAGCAGGACAATACTACATCCAGGGAGGAAAAGTTAAGGGCAAGCTCTAATTTGTGCTTCAAACACTCTATCTGTCTGTTTTGTAAGTGAAATCAAACAAGCTTTTTCCAGATGTACACACTGTACCTTATTTACTTAACTTGTTTGTCCCCCATATTTTTTGTCTAGTAGTGCTTTATCTGTGCTCCTCAGACCAGAGATTAATGATCTATAAAAAGCAGTTACAGTACAGTACATCTCCTGGCAGCTAACAGACTCTTCCTAACAATCCAAACTCATAATCATATTCGGTGACCTAATTATTGGGATCTTCAAGATGCTCCAAAGACAAGTGCTTCTTCTGCAGAGAGAGAGAAAGCAAGAAAGAGAGGCACACACAGAACTAGCAGCTATCTCCCCACCTCTTCTCATCTCTGTAATTATGAACATTGAACAAGGAGTGATGTAATAAAGTTGTGCTGTTGGCAAGCTGTGTCGTGTTGTGTTTGTAGTTTTGTGTCTGTAGTGTGTGTTGTGTTATTCTGTCCTTACGCTGTGCTGGCTCTCTATCTCCTCATGTTTCTGCTGCAGGGCCTGGGAGGCCCTGATGGAATCTCCGATCCCCCACTGTGTCCGGAGCTGCTCTGTGCCAGGCCCCTCCAGCCAATTCACAACCTGCATAGCAACAAGGAAGAGAAAGACCCCATTAACACACACTTCATGACTCACAGACACACACCCCAGGACCAACCAATCAAATACCTTCCAGGCATCTGTGAGGTCGATGATTGGACACAATCATTAACAAATGCTTTATCACTTCCCCCCCAGGCCCACCAATCAAATACCTTCAGGTATCTGTGAGGTCTCTTACTGGTTGGAACACATTTAAATCAGTGTGGGATTGGGTTAAATGGGGTACTTGTTTGTTTCGGTTAAAATGGGGTACTTAAAACCAGAAGGTATAATCACTATAAAGCATGTATGAACATTTATAATGTCTTATAATGAGACAAATAGTGTACCATGTGTCAGCACAAAACAAGGTTTTGCCAGGTTACCTATAAAGTAAATATTGATTAGGGAATATCGAAAAACATGATCAATTTAATTCAACATCTGGTTCAAATATATTAAAGCAGCATTTAGAGAGGATCAATAAAAGGTGTTTAGAATCCACTGAACTGTGTAAGAGGGGTGATGAAATGGTTCAGTGTGTTGAGTTTGATAGAGCGGTTTTCTTCTGCATCAGCTTTTAGCTTGGTGAGGCAATTCTACCGCCGGTCTCCTACAGAGCTTGGAGCAATACAGCTTACAAACTACTCCCCCACTCACTACACAGCATCTTTACTCCCAGCAGATAAGAACTAGGCCAAACTCCCCAAGCCAAACTAATCCTACTGCTGCCTAGGAACATACAATACCCCAGGAACTAGCCACACTGGGAGACACATTTGAAATGGAAGACATTGAATACACGGAGCAGGGTGAGGGGAAAATCGCATTAAAACACCATTTAGATGTATTTTCGGAAGGGCTGTGGTCACCACAGTATTGGGGAGCTATTTCATATATTTTTTTCACATATATATTATTTTCCTATTTCAATCTTATAGCAGCCCTATGCTTGGCGTGACTGTAATGGGAAGTAAGAGCAGACCATCTGATATGCCCCTAAATATTTTGATATGCAAACTGGAATAAAAATGTAAGCGGACCAGTGCTTCTATAGTGAAACAAATCTCGCACCTGTGCAGTTTGCGAGTGATGTTGTTAGGCTACATTGTGTCGTTGTTTCTTCTTCAGAGCACACTGGTGAGCAACATCCTTTCACTTCACGAGAGAACCACGAGTTCTTCACCTTAAGCACTGTATCCACAAAAATGTTTACGATCTGAATGATGATGATGATTATGGTGAAGGGGGTGATTGAATTTAAAATATTCAATGGAGGTTGGCAACTATGTTTGGCCTCCAGCCAATTTGTTCCTGATCTTGTAGCTAGTTGGTGGTCCAGAACATAATTAGCCGATTAGCAAATAGCCTATATACCAGCCCAATTCATAGTCCTACACTATACATTTAACCCATGTGTATAGCTGTATAGTGAGAGGGATACAATCTGTTTAGATGCCGTGAAAACATTTCATAGTAGGCTTATAGTAGTAGGCCTATACATTTTTTTTCATACAAACCTTCAGAGCATACAGTGCAAAACTTGAAAGAACTTGTGGTTCTCACGGTCAAGCGAAACGACAAAATCATACAATATATCACCAGTGCCCTCTGAAGAGAAAACAACGACATGTAGTCTAACAAACGGCAGCGTTATGACGGGACCCAGGACAGAGTTTGGGAAATCCTGATCTAGGGTGTAATCATTAGTCCAACAGTTGCAAATGAAAGTTTCTGTTGGACAAATTTAGGTACAGTGGCAAGAAAAAGTATGTGAACCCTTTGGAATTACCTGGATTTCTGCATAAATTGGTTATAACATTTGATCTGATCTTCATCTAAGTCACCACAATAGACAAACACAGTCTGCTTAAACTAATAACACACAAACAATTATACGTTTTCATGTCTTTATTGAACACACAGTGTAAACGTTCACAGTGCAGGGTGGAAAAAGTATGTGAACCCTTGGATTTAATAACTGGTTGACCCTCTTTTGGCAGCAATAAACTCAACCAAACGTTTTCTGAAGTTGCGGATCAGCAAAGCAGCCCCAAACCATGATGCTCCCTCCACCAGACTTTACAGTTGGGATGAAGTTTCGATGTTGGTGTGCTGTGCCTTTTTTTCTCCACACATAGTGTTGTGTGTTCCTTTCAAACAACTCAACTTTATTTTTTATCTGTCCACAGAATGTTTTGCCAAAAGCGCTGTGGAACATCCAGGTGCACATTTGCGAACTTCAGACATGCATCAATGTTTTTTTTTGGACAGTGGCTTCTTCCGTTGTGTCCTCCCATGAACACCATTCTTGTTTAGTGTTTTATGTATCGTAGACTCGTCAAAAGGGATGTCAGCATGTTCCAGAGATTTCTGTAAGGCTTTAGCTGACACTCTAGGATTCTTCTTAACCTCATTGAGCATTCTGCAATGTGCACTTGCAGTCATCCTTTCAGGATGGCCACTCCTAGGGAGAGTAGCAAAAGTGCTGAACTTTCTCCATTTAAAGACAATTTGTCGTACTGTGAACTGATGAACATCAAGACTTTTAGAGATACTTGTGTAACCCTTTCCAGCTTGATGCAAGTCAACAATTCTTAATCTTAGGTCTTCTGAGATATCTTTGGTTCGAGGCTTGGTTCACATCAGGCAATGCTTCTTGTGAATAGCAAACTCACATGTTGTGAGTGTTTTTTATAGGGCAGGACAGCAATAACCAACATCTCCAATCTCGTCTCATTGATTGGACTACAGGTTAGCTGACTCCTGACTCCAATTAGCTTTTGGAAAAGTCATTAGCCTAGGGGTTCACATACTTTTCCCAACCTAATGTTTAAAAGATGTATTCAATATAGACAAGAAAAATACAATAACTTGTGTGTTATTAGTTTAAGCACACTGTGGTTGTCTATTGTTGTGACTAAGATGAAGATCAGATCAAATGTTATGACTAATCTATGCAGAAATCCAGGTAATTCCAAAGGGTTCACATACTTTTTCTTGCCACTGTATGTTTATCCCCGTTTTGTTCCGTTTGCTTCCATTTAAGAAATGTTTTTCAACAGAATCGGCAGAATGAATACACCCCTGATCACACGCAAAGTGTTTACTTTCATAGCAGCCACATAAAAACAGCATGATGACTTTGCTCGTTGTATATATAGTTCTATCTCGCAACAATCTACGTGCTCTCCTCCTCTCAACTTTTCACTTGTGGACTTCAGTGCACAACACATCAGCTGTCTGTGGCCAGCGAAAAAACCTTTCCTAGCTAAACCTTCATATAATGACCTCTGACCGCTACACACATCCTACATTGTTGTCACGTCATAGTCAACTAAAACTACTAGAATTAACGCATTAGTAAACCCGCTAAAATCATGCAGTACAGTGTACAATCAGAATGCAGTTTAGCAGTTACACCCAGAGGGCAATAAATTAATAAAACCAAAAGCTTACCTTGACTTGGAAGAGTTCCAGTGTTGGATAGCCAGAGCCAGCTAGCTAACATAGCATCTCTCTCTGTTTGAGCCAGCTGTTTGGGTAGGCTAAACTAGCTAGCTGCATTTGCTAGCTAAGTGAAAGTGAAAGTTTTAAAAAATACAACCAAATATAGCTATCTCTCTCTCTCTCTTGCTTCTTCTTAATTTTGGAAGACATACATTTTTTCAAAAACTGTTCAACTATTGTCTTTCTCTCTCTTTGAGTCAACTACTCACCACATTTTATAAAGTGCTAGCTAGCTCTAGCTTATGCTTTTAGTACCAGATTCATTCTCTGATCCTTTGATTGGGTGGACAACGTGTCAGTTCATGCTGCAAGAGTTCTGCTAAGCTGGAGGACGTCCTCCCAAAGCTGTCATAATTACTGTGTAATTCTATGGAAGGGGGTTGAGAACCATGAGCCTCCTAGGTTTTGTATTGAAATCATTGTACCCAGAGGAGTACAGAAGCTATCTGTCCTCCAGCTACACCATTGCAAAACATTATATTTTAATAAATTATTTGGTGACGGGAATACATTTTGAAAAGTTTTATCTAAAAAGGCTGAATTTTTAAACGTTTCACTATTTTTATTTTTATGATATTCACTGAGGAGGATGGTCCTTCCCTTCCTCTGAGGAGCCTCCACTGGTTGCTATAAGATGTAAATCGGAAGATAATGGACCTGTGAAAAAAATATAAAATAGCTCCCCACTACCATGACATATATATATTTAATGTATTAATTGAATGGTGACCACAGCCCTTTCAAAAATACATTTAAATTGTGTTTTTTTTCCACCCTTCTCCATGTATTCAATGTTTTACTTCTGGGCTATTATGACGAATCTGGCAGTTCCTTCTCAATATGTTCCTAGACTCCTGCCTACTGGACAACATCTTCATCACCATAGCAACAGACAGCTCATTCCCTTAGAATCTAGAATCTGTCAAATCTCAAATAGAATCCATTCCATGGAACACATCTCATCATCTGCTCACTTCCTCATTGGTACAGTTTTATCATCCAATCTGCTTTGCACAGTAAAACATTCAAAATTGTTCTGCTTTGCACAGTAAAACATTCAAAATTGTTCTGCTTTGCACTGTAAAAAATTCAAAATTGTTCTGCTTTGCACTGTAAAACATTCAAAATTGTTCTGCTTTGCACTGTAAAACATTCAAAATTGTTCTGCTTTGCACTGTAAAACATTCAAAATTGTATCCCTGAGGCACCAGGCCTATCCACAGGGGGTAGCCTACATTGAGAAGACTCATAAGAACATAGGTCTAATGGTCAGTTGCAAATGAAATGGTACTTCTGTCAGAGAAATATGTGATTGGGGGTTCAGTGACCAAAAAAGGTTGAGAACCACTGTTTTAGATGCTAAAGTAGAGTTCAATCTATTGGCCAATGGGAGAAAAGGCGTTTTCCCTTCATGGTTACAGACAGGAAATTAGGTAGTGCCAAGGAAGAAGTGTGCTGGGATGAAGGCCATGTGTGCTGAGTGTGTGTGTGTGTGTGTGTGTGTGTGTGTGTGTGTGTGTGTGTGTGTGTGTGTGTGTGTGTGTGTGTGTGTGGTGTGTGTGTGGTGTGTGTGTGTGTGTGGCCATGTGAGCTGAGGTGTGGTGTGTGTGTGGTGTGTGTGTGTGTGTGGTGTGTGTGTGTGTGTGTGTGTGTGTGTGTGTGTGTGTGTGTGTGTGTGTGTGCGTGCGTGCGTGCGTGCGTGCGTGCGTGTGTAGCCATGTGTGCCGACTGATGAGTAACCCTGCCAGAGACTAGAAGTCAACAGCCTTTGGGAAGTTAGCTTTTCCATCCAGTGGTATGTAACGCTGACTTTGGAACGAGAAGACCTAACCGAAAAGGTTTTAATATGAGTTGGTTACAGGGACAGTCAGACAATTTATCACCAGGGTCTGGCTTTGAATACACTGAAGGCAAGGCTTCAATTGAAAATTAAGTTCCACTGAAGCATCACATTCCCTAGTTCCTGAGAATTACAACCACTGGGTCTTTCTCTGGATGTCTGGTGAACTAATCCTCATGAAATCCTGTGTGTGTGTATAGCTTTTTAACCTCTCTGAAACAAAGTGCAAAAGACAATGGAAAAAAGAGCAGCCCTATTCTACACTTGTCTCCCTCAGTCTGGTCACTGGTCTGCTGTTGTTGATGGCATTGGGCCTAAGTCAAGGCAGTGCGATGTCTGAAATATCCGTTTGTTTGAATCCTGGCCTCAGTCTTTCACTACGCTGGTGTTTTGGATCCATTAGGGCAGTGTGTGTAGGCTTGTCAGTGGGCTGGTGTTGACGACGTCATAGTGTGTGTGTGCAGTGTGTGAACAGTGTGTGTTTTCGCATCTCTGTGCGTGCATATGTGTGTGTGTGATGTGATATAGGGCAGTGTGTGTGCAGTACCTGCATGACCTTGGTCTGTATATCCTCCAGCTGGGATCGTTTGCTGCGTTGGCGACACACCTCCTGGTACTTGGTGTATTGTTCTCTGAGGGAATCCAGCAGTTTCATGACCTGAAATAATTGAAAATGTACTTACCTTGCATATAGTCTTTGGATTTATTGTATATCGTATTTGTATGTTATGTGTGAATTTTGCTGTTATATGTTTACTATATATTTTTACATCTTATCTGAATTGACACAACTGAAGTTCCCTCTGGGAAATAAAAAGTGATTCTATTCCATTGTACCTGTGGCTGGGCCAGTAGCTCGTCATCCATGGGGGACCAGGCCACACCACCTCCCTCTGCCCCGTTAAACCGCCGCTGCTGCAGCTCCGACAGCAACTCATGGCCTGGAGGGGAGAGAGGTGCGGATGATCAGAGGGGGAATGGTAGTGACAGGGGGAGAGATAATGAATGACAGAGAGAGAGAGGGAGGGAGGAGATAAAGGGGTAAGAGTGGGTGAAAGAGAGCAGGAGAGAGAGATGGGGGAGAGAGAAAGAGGGGGGGGGGCGTGGTAGTGGCTGCAGAGACAAAATGTTGCTGCAATTCTACACATTTTGCCATGGGACAGAGAGAACATTTTAATGTTTTAAAGCTAGTTTCCTGCAATTCTACATATTTTGACATGGGTCTGAGAAAAAAAAATGCAGTTTCAAAGTGAATTTCCTGCAATTCTACACATTTTGCCATGGGGCTGAGAGAACATTTTCAGTTTTAAAACAAATGTCCTTAAATGATACACATTTTGCCATGGCTTATGCCTTGTTCTTATGCTATCTAAGTGACTCAAACATTATCACAAAATCAATCGAGGCCCCATGCCATGACATTTTTTAAATTTTAGATTCTCCCTGACTGTCTAGTTTTTATTTTGGTCGTTTTTAATCGTTTAGGTTTATTATCCCGATTTATTTTTTCCAATCTTAACTTAATTGAATTAATTTGTATTTTTTTGTGGCGGCCACGATTTACCCCCTGTTGCTAAATGTATATATGGACTGTGTACAATGTGTACGACAAGCAGCACATCCTTAATTGTCATCCATTAAGTTACAAAATACATATCAGATGTACATTGTTGTCGAGGAGTACTTCAGGAGAAAAATTGATATTCATTTATTCATAATACCAACATCAACAACATCCCAACCAGTGAAATATTACATCGGAAAGCCTTCCAAGTCCTTTCCTTGACAAAGGCACACAACAAATAGGACAGAGAATTCTTCTCATATCATATACATGCTCTTATTCTATCTCATGCTGTATCCCCTAGCCTCTCTGTTGTGCCTGTAACAACACAACTACACAAACAAGCCCTTTCCGTATTCATTATGAATGGCATTCACTCAGAGATAGAGAGAAAGAAAGAGAGAGAGAGAGAGAGCGCACGCTTGGCATTTGCTCAGAGAGAGAGAGAGAGAGAGAAACAGAACAGATTGTACCCTATTCTCTATATAATGCACAATGTTTGAAAAGGGCCCATAGGTTTCTGGTCAAAAGTAGTGCACTATGTAAATAATAGGGTGCCATTTAGGACCCATCCAGAGTGAGTTCTTCCGTGGCAAGCACAGTACCAGAGACACGTTGAGCTGACTGTCCATTCCACAACCCCCAGACAAAGCTCCTTTCATTGGGCCAGCTCTGCTATGTGCTGGCCTTCCAGGGCTGCGTCCAATATGGCACCTTATTCCCTTTATAGTGCACCTATGGGTCCTGGTCAAAAGTACTGCACTATAAAGGGAATAAGGTGCTATTTGGGACACAGCCCAGCTCTGGCCTCCCACTCTCTACCAGAGCTGTCTCAGTAAATATTTTCATTGTAGTAAAACCATTCAAGTAACGCACTACTCACCACTAGACCTGAAACCGCACCCTAGATTGCAATACTTTTCAACAGGGCCATAGGGAATAGACTGCCATTTGGGACGTACCCTAAGAGTTAGTTTACTGAAGGTTTTAGCCAAGTGGAAACGTGTTCTCTGCTGGCGGCGTGCACGGCTAACCATGGTGGTTAACATTCTAGCTTCAAATCATCCCTGTATCGCATCCCATTAAACTTAACAGAGCCCAACCTGGTTTAGAACCACACAGCACTACTTGCTTGGCTACTGGTATTGAGAAGTTTGCATAAAGATTTGACAAAAGTAGAATAATTACCAGTTTGTAGAACTGTTTCAGGATCCAACGATGGTAGGAAGTTACAATCTGGTGGCCTGGGAGAAAGATAAGAAAGCAATGTCTTTACTGGCCTAAATAAACATGTCATAAACAATATAATGTGCTGCAATTCCACTGCCACAAACAATTCCTCAATCATTGGGCACTTTTAAAGAAAACAAATAAATGTCAACATGTTGGTCAAATAAATACCTTTCTTTGTCCAACTGGCTGCTTTTCTCACTGTCATTGATGACCAGCAGCTCATCTAGAAGGGATGTGGACTCCTTGGTAAACTTTTCAAAGACCTGAGAAGGAAAACACTTTTGTAAGTTGTGTGTCATACAAAACATAATGCACATATGGACACAGGCAGAGATGAACTCAATTTGAACTTGCCTTCCTCAAACTATGAGGCTGATTTTGACATACAAGATACAATATACTTTATTGCCACACAACCAAGGTTGGTGGTATTTGTTTGCATGTGTCTGTATTGTTATGGTGTTGATGTAAACATTGGTAATATGTACATTAACTTTATAAGCAAGTAATCTGATAAATCATAAACGTCTTTGATCTCATCCAAAGCCATTATTATCCGAGTTGCAAATCATTTCCAAATCATTTGGTGCTTTAAACAGTAATTGTACAGTCACATTGGGGATGTATTGCAATGGCGGCTTACCAGTCTTTTGTTCACCCAGTCTATGTGATCGTACACCAGACTTCCTCCAAACTCATCAGTCAGCTGACAGGGCTCGATGTAGCGTGTGAGCTTATTGGCAGATACCAGAATGACCTGGAACAGAGGAGTGGGAGAAAGTATTATTTTATTTATAATAATTTTTTCTTTTTTTTCTTCACATTTTCAAACAGTACATTTATATTTTCCAACAGGGCTATACATTTGGGTGAGGTTTTTTTCTCGCCTGAGCTGAGTAGCCTCGTTTCACTGCCAAAAATAAAATGAAACCATCTAGTGTTCAGCGAAATAACAACACAATGTCAACTACAGGTAGCCTAGTCAAATAATTAACATCCAATAACATTAACCGTTACTCTCTCGCGGGAAACCTTCACTCTTGTGCAGACATTTAGAAACGAAACATGATCATTTGAAAAATAAGCCATGGGAGTTTTTTGAGCGAGAATAAAGACGACTTTCGAGTAGTAAGACATGTTTAAATACCATTAATAAGAAGGGGCTAGAAGCGTCTTATATGGTGAGCTACTGAGTGGCTAGGACAGGCAAGCCCCATACTATTGTGGAGGACTTCATTCTTCCTGCTGCCGCGGATATGGCTGGCACAATGCTGGGGGAAAAGGCCCCAAAAACTACACAGACAATGCCTTCATCAAACAACACTGTTTCACGACGCATCAATGAAATGGCAGGAGATGTTTGGAAACAATTACTGCTTCGCATATAAGCCAGTGAATTATACGCGTTACAGCTGGATGAGTTAACAGACGTGGCGGGCCTGGCACAGCTCCTGGTATATGTCCGTTACGTTTATGGGGGGTCAATTAAGGAAGACATCCTCTTCTGCAAACCACTGGAAACCAGGACAACATGAGAGGATATGTTTTAAGTACTGGACAGCTTTGTGACATCAAATGGACTTTGGTGGTCAAGATGTGACGATATCTGTACTGATGGCGCAAAAGCCATGACAGGGAGACATAGTGGAGTGGTAACGTGTGTGCAAGCAGTTGCTCCCCAACGCCACTTGAGTACACTGCAGCATCCACGGGAGGCTCTTGCTGCCAAGGGAATGCCTGACAGCTTGAAAGACGTTTCCAGCACACTACAGTGAAAATGGTTAACTTTGTTAAAGCAAAGACACTGTACTCTTTTCTTTTTTTTGAAAACTCTGTTTATTAAGTTTTACACACACACACACACACACACACACACACACACACACACACACACACACACACACACACACACACACACACACACACACACACACACACACACACACACACACACACACACACACACACACCACCACACACACACACACCAGGCAAGACAACACAAAGCAATAAATAATATACTCAACTAGAAAAAAACTAATAATACATAAAAAAAAAAAAGCTTTAAAGATACCATACTTTAGACAAGTTAAACACACCAGGCAGAAGGCTACAAAGGTTAAAGGGCAATCTATAGTACAGGACAGAGCAAACACCTCACCATTGTTCCTGTTAACAGTCAAGGGATAGGGGTGGAGAAATGCAACCACTCACAGACAGTCATGGCCACAGACCGACCATCCACTGGACCAAAAATAAAAAGTTTACAATGCTTAAAATAAAAAATGAAAAATAATTGTTTTTATGTAGGCGTGAACAAAATGTTTAAATAAAAATAACTGGGAAAACCAAGCTCACATTTTAGTCCCTGCCCGGGCAAGATGAACAAGGCATCCGCAGGTCACAATCAATAAGCACATCAACCTTATGCCCCGCCCCCCCCCCCCCCACGCTGCCATCTTCCAGTTCTGTAGTATTAGCCGTCTAGCAAAAAGAGTTGTATAAGCAACAGTGTCCGACTGGATTCTTGACAGGGGGGTACCTATGGGCAGTACTCCAAAAAGGGCTGTAAGGGGAGACGGATCTATAACAGTGTCATATATATCAGAGAAACATTTAAATATGAATTCCCAGAAACCTGACAGTTTATGACAGCCCCAGAACATATGCAACAGTGTGGCTGGTTCCATTTTACATCTGACACAGGTAGGATCAAAATCAGAGAATATTCTTCCAAGTTTGGCCCCAGAACAGTGGATACGGTGAACCACCTTGAATTGAATGAGGCTGTGTCTAGTGCTAAAAGAGGACGAATGCACCCTGTGCAGCACAGATTCCTAGGTGTCTTCCCCAAGTTCCTCCCCCAAATCCTTTTCCCATCAAGTCTTTAAAGGCACCAAAGAAGGGTTCTGTAAGTCATGAATGATTGCATATACATCTGAAATTGCGCCCCTAGGAAGCTTGTTCAGCTCCAAGATGCTCTCTATAGCTGTATTTGCAGGCCTATGGGGAAATTCAGGTGTGTTAGCTCTGACAAAGTTCCTAGTCTGGAGGTAGCGGAAAAAGTGGGATTGGGGTAGGTTGAACTTTTCCTGTAGCTGAGCAAAAGAGGCAAATGTATCATCAGAATAATTGGGCTAGTAAGGAGAGGCCTAGTGAGTGCCAGATGCCAAAAGCCCCATCATTCAAAGATGGAGGAAATAAAATGTTCTAATTGATCGGGCCTGATAGAGAAAACCCTCGGAGGCTAAAGGCTAAACGGAACTGATTCCAAATTTTAAGAGACTGCTTTACAATTGGGTTGACACACTTTTTGCCCAGGGACACTGGGAGAGACGAGCACAACACAGAAGAAAGTGCAGCAGGTTTACACGATTTAGACTCCATCTGGACCCAGAGTGGTCTAGGGCCAGTAGGATCAGTCTGCAGCCAGTACAGAAGGGCTCTGAAATTTGCAGCCCAATGGTATGCCCAATTGCAGCCAATTGGGTAGCTAAACCACCCAATGACTTAGGCTTCTGTAAATGTTTTCTACCAATCCGTGGTACCTTGCCATCCCAAATAAAATGTATGAATGTTTGATCCAGTGAAATAATATTTTGGAATAAAAATGGGTAAACATTGAAATAAATATAAAAATTTGGGCAACACACTCATTTTAATGACATTAATCCTTCCGATAAGAGAAAGAGGTAGCGAATTCCAAAAAGTAAAAGATTGTTTCAAACTGTCTGCTAGAGCAACAAAGTTCTCCTGAAACAAATTTGAATATTTCCTTGTCACTTTAACTCCCAAGTAGGTGAATTGATCCCGGACAATCCTAAACTGAGAACTTGTAAAAGAGCACTTTAAAGCAGCCTTGTTTACAGGAAAAAGCTCACTCTTGCCTAGATTCAGCTTGTACCCTGAGATTGATCCAAACTTTTTAAGAACAGATAAGGCGCGTGGCAATGAGGTATCAGGGTTAGAGATAAACAAAAGGAGGTTGTCCGCATATAGCGAGACTTTCTGCTCTAAGCCCGTCCTGATTATTCCTTGAATGGCATCATTAGAGCGTAGTGCAATGGCGAGAGGCTCGATTGCCAAAGCAAACAGGGGGAGAGTGGACAACCCTGTCTCGATCCGCGGTGCAAGGGAAAATAGTCAGAAGACAAGTTGTTAGTCCGTACCGAAGCCATGGGGGAAAAATAAAGAATCTTTATCCACGCAATGAATTTGGGGCCAATGCCAAATCTATAAAGGGGAACTGTTAGGTAATCCCACTCAACGCGGTCAAACGCTTTTTCCGCATCAAGTGAGACCACCACCTCCGGGTCCTCCGACGCTGGGGAGTACAGTATATTCATAAGGCGCCTAATATTGAAAAACAAATGCCTATTTCTCACAAAGCCAGTCTGGTCAGAGTGTATTACTTGGTGCAGCAAGCCTTCCATACGGATGGCTAAAAGCTTGGCTATGATTTTGTAATCACAGTTTAAAAGCGAGATTGGGCGATAGGATCCACATTCCAGGGGGTCTTTGTTTTTATTTAATAGTAATGAAATTGAAGCCTGATAAAGACTAGGCGGTAGCTTTGAGGTATTAAGGCACTCTGCAAATAATCGAGACAAGAATGGGCAAAGCAGACCAGAAAACGTCCTGTAAAATTCGGTTGGAAAACCGTCCGGACCCGGTGATTTACCACTTTTCATTGCCAACACTACTGTTGCAATCTCCTCAGGTGTAAATTCTTCTTCTAGCCAGTCATGGGAGTCTGTATCAATTGAAGGCATATTCAGGCCATTAAAGAAGGAATCAATCAGCAAAGGGTCTTGAGGGGATTCAGAGGTGTATAGCGCAGAGTAAAATTGTTTGAATTGATCATTGATCTCTTTATGTATAACTGTGGTGGCACCAGACGGGGTCCTTATTTGTGGGATTAGACGTGAGGCCTCAGATTTATGGATCTGATGTGCAAGGAGTTTACTGGCCTTGTCGCCTTGTTCATACACTCTGTACCGAGCTCGCAAGAGTAACTCTTCAGCTTGCCTGGTAGAAAGCTCATCAAATTCAGATTGGAGTAGTTGGCGCTCTTTAGGCAGATCAGAGGAAGGATCCGTAGCATACTTCTCATCCAATGTGGCTATGGACTCGCTCAGGTCCCGAAGTCGCTGAGAGCTAACTCTGTTTTGGTTGGCTGTATAAGAAATAATTTGGCCACGTAGGTATGCTTTGAGAGACTCCCATATGGTAGAGCAGGACATATCTGGCGTTGAATTAATTTCTAGGAATAAGGTGATTTCAGAAGAAATGAAATTGACAAARTCCTTATCTGAGAGTAAAATGGGGTTAAGACGCCATTGATAACACATAGGAGGTCGCTGGGGAAACTAGTTCAAGCACTAATGGTGAATGGTCAGAAATAACAATACTCTTGTAAGTACACTGCCGAAGATTAGGCAGAAGTTTTTTGTCCAAAAATAAGTAATCAATCCGGGAGTATGTTTGATGAACATGAGAATAAAAGGAATACTGTCTATCTGTAGGATGTAGGAAACGCCAGGCCTCAAACATGGCATATTTCTGAAGAAAGGATTGAATAAGTAGGGCACATTTAGATGGGCCTGTAGTTGTTCGTGAGGACTTGTCAAGAACTGGGGACATGTTACAGTCGAAATCCCCCCCTAAAATCAACAAATGAGAATCTAAATTGGGTTATAGCAGACAAAAGGAAGAAATGAAACTTGTGTCATCCCAATTGGGAGCATAAACACTAGCCAAAACAAGAGGGGTAGAAAACAGTTTACCGGTTACTATGACGTATCGTCCCTTAGGATCAGCAATAACCTCAGAAGCTACAAAGGGAGTAGCTATCAACCAAAATGGCAGCACCTCTTGATTTACTATGAAAGTTAGAGTGGAACATTTGACCAACCCATTCCTACGCATCCTAAAATGCTCACCAGTCCTCAAGTGAGTCTCTTGTAGAAATGCAACATTTGCATTCAAACCCTTTAAGTGTGTCAACACCCTCTTACGCTTCACCGGGTTATTAACCCTTTGATGTTCCACGAAATGTACTTGATCGCATTATTTCGGCCCCTCTGGGCATTCCCGTTATACAACCCTGTCATTAGAGCATAGAATGGAAAAGCAATGAGCGCCCAAAAACCCCAGAATAACTTGTCTCAGAGTAATAATATACGATGGTAGATGTTTGGAAAAGGTACAGGAAAAAATAATTAAAAGACAGAATGACAACATGAGAACTGAACAATTCAACTCGCCAACTCCCCAACTATACAAGACTAGCATGTTATAACTAAACATAATTGTACCACAGGTGGGTTACTTACTATCCACAGTTCGCAAGCAACAGTTGCTGAACTGTGAGCAAGTTCAAGACTTCTTGATGTGACGTTGAATGTGAGACATAGCTCATCCGGAGACTCAAATGTGTAGTCTTTACCATCATGAGATAGCCATAAACGGCCGGGGAATCGCAGTCCATACTCACACATGGCCTTATGTTTCGTCGACATGCTGACATTCGGAAGCAATGTAGTCTTGGTTTTTACGGAAAGGGATCACCAAACTAATATTTGAAAATAGATACGGTTCTGCTGCAAAATTCACATAAACTTTAAGAATACCACGGGAGCAAACGGAAAACACGTCAGTCGCACATGGCGTCCCTCCAATCCCCCAAGACCACTGTACTCTTATGTATCTTTCTGCATTATGCAATGATATGGGTAGCAACCACGTGACGCTTTTACAACATACAGCAGTGCGCTGGTTGTCAGGGGCAAAGTATTGATACATTTTTTTTTCTTTACTGACCAAGTTTTCTTTACTGACCATGATTTCACATGTCTGACGCTTGCATGATGACGAGTTTCTCAAACAACTGGGCTATCTGGGTGATAGCTTCCAACACTCTACTCTGCAAATTGGATGCAGTCAATCACAGTGCCATCCGTTTTGTCAACAAAGCCCATATACTACCCACCACTGCGACCTGTATGCCTCGTTGGCTGGGTCATCGCTACATATTCGTCACCAAACCCACTGGCTCCAGGTCATCTATAAGTCTTTGCTAGGTAAAGCTCCGTCTTATCTCAGCTCACTGGTCACCATAGCAACACCCATCTGTAGCACGCGCTCCAGCAGGTATATTTCACTGGTCATCCCCAAAGCCAACACTTCCTTTTGCCTGCCGTTCCTTCCAGTTCTCTGCTGCCAATGACTGGAAAGAATTGCAAAAATCACTGAAGTTGGAGACTTATATCTCCCTCACTAACTTTAAGCATCAGCTGTCAGAGCAGCTTACCGATCGCTGCAGCTGTACACAGCCCATCTGTAAATAGCCCATCCAACTACCTACCTCATTCCCATATTTGTTTTTGTTTTTCTGCTCTTTTGCACCCCATTATTTCTATTCGCACATCCTCATCTGCACATCTATTACTCCAGTGTTTAATTGCTAAATAGTAATAACTTCGCCACTATGGCCTATTTATTGCCTTACCTCCTTACTTCATTTGCACACACTGTATACAGATTTTTCTATTGTGTTATTGACTGTACGTTTGTTTATCCTATGTGTAACTCTGTATTGTTGTTTGTGTCGCACTGCTTTGCTTTTTCTTGGCCAGGTCGCAGTTGTAAATGAGAACTTGTTCTCAACTGGCCTACCTGGTTAAATAAAGGTGAAATAAAATAAATAAAACGTTTTTTTCTCGCCTGAATGATCTGAATCTAGGATTACGGGGACTCTCCTCAACTATATTCAATGTGCGGGACAAAATTGAGGCTATGATTAAGAAGTTGGAGTTCTTTTCTGTCTGCATTAACAAGGACAACACACAGGTCTTTCCATCATTGTATGATTTTTTGTGTGCAAAAAACTCAAGCTTACAATGTCAGATGTGATATAGCGAAGCACCTGAGTGAGCTGGGTGTGCAATTACTCAGGTACTTTCCCGAAACGGACGACAAAACAACTGGATTCGTTATCCTTTCATGCCCTGCCTCCAGTCCACTTACCGATATCTGAACAAGAGAGCCTCATCGAAATTGCAACAAGCGGTTCTATGAAAATTTAATTTAATCAGAAGCCACTGCCAGATTTCTGGATTTTCTGCCTTTGCAAATCGCTCTGTTAAGACACTGATGCACTTTGCAACCACGTACCTATGTGAGAGTGGATTCTCGGCCCTCACTAGCATGAAAACTAAATACAAGCACAGACTGTGTGTGGAAAATGATTTAAGACTGAAACTCTCTCCAATACAACACAACATTGCAGAGTTATGGGGATTCTTTCAAGCACACCCTTCTCATTAACCTGTGGTGAGTTATTCACAATTTTTTATGAACAAACAAGGTTTTATATGTAAGATGGCTAAATAAAGAGCAAAATTATTGATTATTATAATATTATTATTTGTGCCCTGGTCCTATAAGAGCTCTTTGTCACTTCCCACGAGCCGGGTTGTGACAAAAACTCACACGCATTCTATTGTTTAATAAATGTATCGTATAGTGTGTGTGTGGCAGGCTTACAATGATTGCAAAAAATAACATTTGAGAGTGCGCTGACCCTGGTGCTAAAGGGGGTACGCAGATGGAGGTTGAATGTTTGAAGGGGTACGGGACAATAAAAAGTTTGGGAACCACTGCTCTATGGAGTCAGAACTGATTAAATCCCCACTGGTAATCCCCTCCAGTTGGAAATGCTACCCAAGGTTAGGCATAATAAATGCGACATTCACTTGACATTTAGAAACAATTGATCAAGCAGGCAGGACAGGGCCTAATCACAGCTGGTGGTCTTTTGCGATTATGATCTCTCGTACTGGGTAAAGAAAGTCCCCACATAAATGCTAAGAATTCAGAGACAACTCTAGGTAAAGACCCCTCTTCGACACATCAATGTGGACATTCAAGTAAGACTTTCTCTAGAATCTGGGAATGTGGAATAGGAATCTGGGAGAGGCCTATGCAGACATGTCTCTCTCTAAACAAAGGCTGTTAGCCTCCACAGCTGTTTCTCCTATCTCTCGCTGACTCATCTGTCCTCCTGCCATATAGGCTTGTTACAGGCCTGTTGGTTCTGGTTCACACTCTCTCACTCTCTCTCACACACACACACACACAGCACAACCACACACACACACACACACACACAACACACACACACACACACACACACACACACACACACACACACACACACACACACACACACACACACACACACACACACACACACACACACACACACACACACACACACACACAGTACAGGCCTGTTCAGGATGTATCACGTGGATAAGAGGTACAGTTGTCCATGACAGATGAGAGAAACACCAGACCTGGGTCAATACTACTGCAAATATTTCAAATATCTTTGAGCATTTGCCTTTAGCCTGGCTGGAGTTTGCAGTTTTTGCAAATATTCTATTGGTTCCATTGCGCTAGCGTATCTAAAATAAATTCAAATAGTGTTTTGAATGCAGGTGTGATGAGCACAGCGAGTCAGCCTACCACCACCTGGGATAGACAGCACTAGGAAATATTTCTGACCTCTACACGAACACAACCTGGTTACTTCCTGTCAGAAAGAGAGGAAAATATTTTCATCAGGATTTCCAAATAACTTCACTTCTCGTCATCACTTACTAGCTTTTCACCCATAGAGATTTTGATATCTGCCTGTCTCTGATGGTCATGTGTGGGTGTGTTTTTGTTGAGATGTAACTGGATCTATCTGGCAGCCATACCTGTTGTTTGGAGTAAAAATGGGGTACCAATGAGTGTAAAGTGAAAAAAAATATGTCTTGTCTTATTACTATGATGTGCTTCATCACCAGTCTATGCTTTGAATATTACTCAGTGAAATATCAGATATTCGCATCCTAAACCTGTACACAGAGAAATCACTTATACTCCCTCACCAGAGAAATTAAAGTGAGAGCTGCTGCAACATCAAAATGTAATAAAGGGAAAAGAGAGAGCTTAAGCCCACATACGAGATGAACCCTCTGTATCCCAAATTCTCAGTAGTCTACTGTAATATGGATGGTTTGTTTTAATCAAATTAAAGCTTTACATAATGTCATACTCTAACCTTTAAATCACACCCAAATACCCGCCGGTATGGTGAACATGAACATAATACGTCCTAGCTCCGACCAAACCGCATCAGACGCTGGCAGAGACGCTGGACTGCAGAGACCTGGACTGCAGAGGAACCTGACTTGCAGAACCATGACTGCAGATGACGCTGACTGCCAGAGACCTGAATGCAGAGACCTGACTGCAGAGACATGAACTGCAGGGAGAGAATGACTGCAGAGACCTGAACTGGCAGAGACCTGACTGGCAGAGACCTGACTGCAGAGACATGACTGCAGAGACCCTGGACTGACAGAGACCTGAACTGCAGAGACCTGACTGCAGAAGACCTGATCTGCAGAGACCTGACTGAAGAGACTGACTGCTGCGACCTGTACCTGCATGAGACCTGACTGCAGAGACCTGACTGCAGAGACATGCACTGCAGAGACCGCACTGAGAGACATGACTGAGAGACCGACTGCAAGATGACTGCAGAGACCTTGACTGCAGAGACCGACTGACCTGACTGCAGAGACCTGACTGAGAGACCTGCTGCAGAGACCTGCACAGAAGATGACTGCAGAGACCTGACTGCAGAGACCTGCACTGACAGAGACCTGACTGCAGAGACCTGCTTCAGAGACCTGACTGCAGAGACACTGGACTAGCAGAGACCTGACTGCAGAAGACTGACCTGACTGCAGAGACCTGACTGCAGCAGACTGACTGCAGAGGACATGACTGTGCAGAGACCTGACTGCAGAGACCTGAGCTTCGCAGAGACCTGACTGCAGAGACCTGACTGCCGACAGACCTGAACTGCAGAGACCTGACTGCAGAGACCTTGAACTGCAGAGACATGACTGCAGAACTGGCAGAGACTGACTGCAGAGACGACTGCAGAGACCTGACTGCAGAGACCTGACTGCAGAGACCTGACTGCAGAGACCTGACTGCAGAGACTGACTGCAGAGACCTGACTGCAGAGACATGACTGGCAGACTGACTGCAGAGTGACTGCAGAGACCTGATCCTCCAAGTATCAGGAGATATGCAGAACCAGAACACTAAACGATCAGA
>NW_019942597.1:0-23763 GCF_002910315.2 Salvelinus sp. IW2-2015 | reverse complement strand
TGGGTCAGGGCCCCTTGAGGGCCACTCCAATATTCTTGACTTTTGGTCCTTAATCCATGTTGCCACAACTTTGGAAAAGTTGGCTTGGGTCATTGTCCATATTGGAAGGCCCATTTGCGACCAAGCTTAAGTTCCCTGACTGATGTCTGAGATGTGGTTGAGATGTTGCTCAACTATATCACATAATTTTCACCCCTTCAGGGTGATGAATTATTTTGTGAAGTTTTGGCAAAACCCAGTCCCTCCTGACAGCAAAGCACTCCCCAACAACAAGGGATGTCTGCCAACCCCCCGTGCTTCACGGTTGGATGGTGCTTCTTCGGCTGCCAAGCCTCCCCCCTTCTTTCCTCAAACATAACATGGTCATTATGGCCAAACAGTTCATATTTTTTCATCAGACCAGAGGAATATCTCTCCAAAAATACGATTCTATTGTCCCATGGTGCAATTGCAAACAGTATAGTCTGGCTTTAATGGCCGATTTGGGAGAAAGTAGATGGGCTTCTTTCCTGCTGAGCGGACCTTTCAGATTGTCATATAGGACTCATTTTTACTGTGGATTATAGATACTTTTTGATCCTGTTTCCTCCAGCAATTTTCACAAAAGCCTTTGCTTGTTGTTCTGGGATGTGATTTGCACTCCACACCAAAGTCGTGTCATCTCCAGAGACAGTCATCTCTTCCTGAGCGGATATGACGGCTGCGCTTGGTCCCATGCGTGGTCATACTAGCGTACATGGTTTCTGTTACAGCATGACGTGGGGCAGGGTACCTTCAGGGTTTGGAAATTGCTCCTAAGGATGAACCTGACTTGTGGAGGTCTACATTTTTTTCTTTCTGAGGTCTTGGCTATTTCTTTTTTCCCATGATGTCAAGCAAAGAGAATGGTTTGAAGTAGCCTATGATACATCCAGGGGTACACCTCCAATTGACATAATGTAATGTCTTAGCCTTAATCATTTTCTAAAGCCATGGCATATTTTCTGGAATTTTTCCCGTTTAAAGGCACAGGCAACTTACTCGATATGTAAAAAACTTTCTGACCCACTGAAAATGTGATACAGTGTGATTTAAGTGAAGATCTGTCTTTTAACTATTGGAGAAATTCTAGTAGAATGTCCTTAACCCGACTATTGTCAAAAACCATAGGTTTGTTAACAAGGAATTTCGTGTTTTTTAACAAATGAGGTTTTAACTGACTCCATACCTAAGTGGTATGGTAAACTTCGACTTCCAACTGTACATCTGCTTCTTTGACACTGTGTTAACCCAAACTCCAAACAAGCTTTAACGGCCATAAACACTCCTTTCTGTGCCTCCAACTGTTTAAAATGCTAGTGTTAAAACTACATGTATGGCTTTCAACCGATTGCTGCCCCGCCACCCGCCCCGCCCCCGCTGCATCGCTACTGGACGGTTTCTGATATAGTTGGGACAACTATAAATACCTAGGGTCTGGCTAACTGTGAAACTCTCCTTCCAGACTCAACTGTTAATGCATTTCCAATCAAAGTTAAATCCTAGATCTGCTCGTGTCGAACAAGCCTCCTTCCACTTCTAATGTGCGCAACTACCTCGTAACACGACTATCTACATCCTTGATTCGGCAGATGTCATTACAAAATGGCTCCAAACACACTCAACAAATTGGAGGCAGTCTAGCACGTGTCCACTCGTTTTGGCCCCAAAGCCCCATATATACCCACAACCACTGCGGACGTAGGCTCTATTGGCTGGACTCCCACTACATTTCGTCACCCAACCATGGCTCAGGTATCTATAAGCGTTGCTTGTAAAGCTCGCCTTATCTCAGCTCACTGTCACCATAGCAACACCACCAGTAGGCACACGTCCAGCAGGTCAATTTTCATGGTCATCCCCAAAGGCACACCACTTTGCCGCCTGTCCTTCCAAAAACTTTAAGCGTCATGCTTCAGGGCAACTTTACCGATCGCTGACAGCTGTACACAGCCCCACATCTGTAAATAGCCCATCCCAACCAACCCACCTCATTCCATATTTTTTTGTTTTTCTGCTCTTTTGACACCAGTATTTCTACTTGCATCTCATCTGAAATTCATAACAATCTATCACCTCCAGTGTAAATTGTTCTAATGTAAATAACATCGCCACTATTGGCCTATTTATTGCTTACCTCCTTACTCATATGCACACACTGTATACAGATTGTTCTATTGTTATTGACTTAATGTTTATCTATGTTTGTAAAACTGTACTGACGTCTGTACTTTTTTATTTGGAACTCTGTGTTTTTTTTGTCGCCTGCTTTGTCTTTATCTTTGGCCAGCTTCCACAGGTCCTAATCCAACTGTATCTCCGTCTGGAAAATACTGCAACTCGCTGTTGGCTGGGCTCCTGCTGTGCAATAAACCCCACAACTCATCCACGCCCACAGCCCGTCTGGTGTTCACCTTCCCAATTTTCTCTCACGTCCGCTTCCTCCGCTCTCTCCACTGCCTGTCGTTGCACTCGCTATCCGGCTTACAAACCAGGTGGTGTGTTGCCTTACGAGCGTGAGGGCACGGCACCTCCGTTACTTTCAGGCTCTGATCCAGGCCCTACACCAAACAAGCACTCGTTTTTCAATCCACCTCTGGCCTGCTCCCGCCCCTACCTTGAGGAGACGCTCCGCTCTCATGCCCCTCAAACTGTTCGCTGCTCTTGGCACCCCAATGGAAAAACTCCGACGCCGGCAGCGAAATCAAACCCTTTCGGAAACCTAACCCTCCTTTAAGGAATAAACCTAGGATAGGATAAAGGTAATCCTTTTTCCTAAACCCCCCCCCCCCCCCCCTCTTAGAGGTTAGATGCACTCATGTAAAGTGCGTTGTTCCACTGACATATAAGGTGAATGCACCCAAACTTGTAAGTCGCTCTGGAATAAGAGCGTTCTGCTAATGACGCTTAAAAGTAAAATGAAATGAGACTTGTTCTCAACTGGCTCCTTGGTAAAAATTAAAGGTGAAAATAAAAAATAGGAAAAATGTGTAGGCTAACTGTGTAGGACGGTGAAAGTCATAATGTTATGGTAGACTCACCTCAATTAGCGCTAGCTAGCTAGCTGCTTTCGGTTTTATTGGATGCAGTCAGAAAACATAATGCTAACTTTCACTGAGGTAGCGGGATGACACACAGCTTACATTTCAATGAAACTGGTGAATCCCCAAAATTGCCCTCGCTAGAGCCTGTTGTTTTCAGACATAAGAAGTATGGCTGCAAACTTCTACTTTTAAACTCGGACAAAACAGAAGATGCTTGTTCACGGTCCCAAGAAAACAAAAGAGATTTTCTGTGAAATCTCGACAATTCAGCTTGATAGTTGTACAGTCGTCTCAAAATAAAATGTGAAGGAACCTTCCGGTTACTTGACCCTGATTGCTCTCTTTGATACATATCAAGACTTGTTTCAAGACAGCTTTTTTTTTTCCCATCTACGTTTAACATGGCAAAAATCAGAAACTTTCTTCCAAAAAAATTCCAGCTTTTGTTACGTTCTAGGTGTAGACTACTGCAATGCTTCTACTTTCCGGCTACCCGGAATAAGCATAAATAAAACTTCATTAGTGCCTAAATCGGTGCTAGATCACTGGATAGAACCAAAAAAAAAATCATATTACTCCAGTGCTAGGCCCTCTCCCTACAGTAGGCTCCTTTAGGCAAGGGGCTGAATTTTCAAGGTTTTACTGTGTTACCTACAAGCGTTACATGGGGCTTGCTCCTACCTATTCTTTCGATTTGGTGGTGTCTTGCCTACATTACCTACACGTACGCTACGTGGTCACAAAGGACGGCAGGGCCTCCTAATTGTTCCCCTAGAATTTCTAAGGCAAACAGCTGGGAGGCCAGGCTTTAGATTCCATTTTAGAAATGGGTCTACCTACCATGTGAGAACGCAGACTCGTTCTCAACCTTAAGTTTATTTTACTGAAGACTCATCTCTTCAAGTGGGTTATGATTGAGTGTAGTCTGGCCAGGAGTGCCCAATGTGAAGTGAACGAAAAGGCTTGGAAAGAGCAACGAACGCCCCTTTGCTGTCTCTGCCTGGCCGGGTTCCCTCCTCTCCACGGGCGGGATTCTCTGCCTCTAACCCTATTACGGGGCTGATCCCACTGGCTTTACTGGTGCTCTTCCATGGTGTCATCCCTAGGAGGGGCCACTTGAGTGGGTTGATCACTGACTTGGTTCTTTCCTTCATGGTTGGCGCCCCCCCCTTGGGTTCGTGCCCTGGGGAGATCTTTGTTGCCCCTATACTCAGCCTTTTCTCAGGATGATAATGTGGTCGTTGAATTTCGCCTCTAGTGGTGTGGGCGTGCTTTGGCCAAAGTGGGTGGTGGGGTTATACCCTCCTGTTGGCCCTGTCGGTTCATCGGATGGGCCACCCAGGTCTCCTGACCCCTCCTGTCTTCAGCTCCAGTATTATGCTGCAGTAGTTTAATGTGTCGTGGGTGAGGCGTCAGTCTGATATATCTATTAGATTTCTCTTCCTGTCTTAGTCCGGTTTCTGGTTGAAAATTAAAAAGGTAAATGCTCCTCTAATTCTCTCTTTCTTCTTCTCTCTCTCGGAGGACCTGAACCCGTTAGGACATGCCTCAGGACTACCTGCATGATGACTCCTTGCTGTCCCAGATCCACCTGCCTGCTGCTGCTCCAATGTTTCAACTGTTTGCCTGCGGCTATGGAACCCTGACCTGTTCACCGACGTGCTACCTCTGTCCAGAACCCTGCTGCTCTTCAACTCTCTCAGAGCAGCGAGAACGTAGAGATTACTCTCAATGATCGGCTAATCCAACTGACATTTACTCTTGAGTGCGACTGTTGCACACCCCCTCGACAACTCTGTATAATATATTGATGCATTTAGGAACATTCTGAACATCGTCTGGCCATGTTCTGTTATAATCTCACCCTGCACAGCTATAAAGGGACTGCCACCCTCTGCCGGGTTCCCCTCCTTTCTCTGGGTTTTGACTTTAGAGAGTTTTTCCTCCACTTGCTTCTATACCTGCATTAGCTGCTGTTTGGTTTTAGCTGGTTTCTGTACAGCACTTGATATACAGCTGATGTAAGAAGGGCTATTAAATACATTTGACGTGATATTTGATTGAGACAGCTACTATGGTACCCGATGGATGATAAAAATAACTTAGCAAGAAGTTAGTCTAGCATGAGATAAGGTGGGTGGCTCTCCCTCTGTGCCTCATGGTGCTCTCAGCTCACTCCACCGGTTTACTCACACACATACACACACCAAAACGGCCCCCCCCCCACTCCCTCTAATAGCCTACAGTGCTCGCTCTTGCCTCTTCTCTCTCCCCTTTTCTCCTGGCTCCGGTTGAGAAGTAGAAAACATTTGGCAAATTTGGCAAAACGTTTCTGTGCTTCCTTACTCGTATTCGACAGTTTTCCTTTTGGTCCTTTTCGGAACAGGTTTTTTAAAAAAATCTATGCCATAACGGTGTCCGGGGCTTTTACCGTTGTTCATTTCGTACAGCACTCTGAAGGAGGGTAGAATGTTTCATCGGCTGGTGGTAGCCAAAGTCGGCTTAGTCGAACCGAATGAAAACAAATTAGTTACTGGTGACCTTTTAAAAAGATTCCAGTAGCCAGCATCACTTCCATCAAAAATAGTCGAATAGTCTTAAGATAACTTGAAGAAATCTGTCATTAATTTTGGACGGTAAAAATCCCTTTACCGAAGGTCCAAAATGAACAAAAACGTCACAAAATTCAATCATAATATTTGCACAAACTCTTCAACTGCAAAAGCATTTGCTGAGTGTTTTGAAGTACCACGGTCATTAGCAAGGCCATTTTGCAAGCTTTTCGGTAGGCTACCCAGCAGCGCCTTATTTGTAAAAGTTTTGGATTGAGATTACCGTGATCAACGTTCACAGGATATATGTTGTCCTCCTATCATTCATGACTGCCGGTTGTGCAGTTGTAAATATGGCCACCGCAACACGCGCCTAATTGTGAGCAAGCACAACATTTTTAAGTTTCTCTCAGTGTTGTATAAAATCTCCAGGGGGTGTTTTTTTTTGAATGCATATAATATATGTGTTCCTCCAGTGCATAGTTGTAAGCAACGGCCGGTTTTCATTCTTGAGCCACAGTCGGGGATGGTCTTGGCGGGGCGCCCCCAGGCACTGACCTCATGGCCCGGCAACTGGAACCACTTCCTTCAGCGGGGTGCTGTTTGTAGACGGATCGATCTGGAGATACACAGGATAGATGGTTAGGCCTAACTTTGCGTGTTGAACGAAAATGCATGTGTCATTGCAGGTTTTATAAGCTTGCTGGCATGGAAGAGGACAAGAACCAGCTACAGAGTGTGAGAATCTGTATTGTATTTATGATGCAGTGTGTGTTTTGTGCCTAACCCCATTTTTGCCTAGAGGAGCAGTCAGTGCCTAACCTGAAGACCCCAGAGTCAAGATCGGTCATGTCCCACAATGCCAAAGTCAATCTCCATTCGCCTTCTCCATCAATTTGAACCAAGCCAGTAACACCTTGCCACAGAAGAGGGGGGGAAGAGAGAGAGAGAGAAAGAAGAAAAGGGAGCCGCGAGGGGAGTGGTAGAGAGAGGAAGGGAGAAGAGAAGAGGAGAGGGACGAAGAGGGAGGAGGAGAGAGAGATGAGGAGAGAGAAGAGAGAGAGAGCGGAGAAGAGAGGAGAGAAAGGAGGGAGGAGATAGAGGGAGGAGAGGAAGGAGGGAGAAGAGAGGGAGAGGGAGAGGAGAGAGGAGAGAGACGAGGGAGAGGAGAGAGAGAGGGCGATATGTAATAGAAAGAGAGAGAGGAAGAGAGAGAGAGAGAGGAGAGGCGAGAGAGAAGAGAAGGAAGAGAGAGAGAGAGAGGAGAGAGAGAGAGAGAGAGAGAGAGAGAAAAAGAAGAAAAGAAAAGAAAGGAAAGAAAGAAAGAAAGAAAGAAAGAACAAAGAGATTAACAAAAGGATTCAGGGTCACAATCTGGGCGCAGCGTGCTATTTCCTCATGCTTTTCAGATTGAGAGATGGGCCCTTGTTCAATCCGTTGATTATTTTGTTGCCCATTTACAAAATAAATGAACAAAACTAGCAGCATGGGACCATTTGTGTAGGCCCACCCTGGTTGCCAGTCCCTGTGTGTTGCTATATCCCTGTCCCCCGCCAGTAAAACAAACAACAGGATGCAGAAAGTAGCCTTTGCCAAGGTCACAAGTAACAGATGTAGGATCTTCTTTGAGCCAGTTTCTCTACAGAGGAAAATGATCCTGCCAAAACAGGAATTGAATTATTATGAATTAATTATTAATTGACATTTGTTTGGGTTGATCATTTTTCGTAAAGGAATATCAAATTAGAAGCCTTTTCTAACCTGAATACACAACAAGTTTTCAGATTATTAAAATTTAAAGATCTCTACACCAAGTCAAAATTAGAGGTAAATTAGCAAACTTACTTCTGTACACCGTCTTAATGTTGTGGAGGGTAATGGGAAATAGGAGCATAATGTGATGTTAAAGCAACGCTCTGAATCAAGTCTTTGCTTAAGTAATCCATACGGCACATTATCAAGCTCGCTTAAAAAAAAACTTAAACTACAAGCGTGCATGGAGAGGAACTGTTTTGAAATATCATAGGGTTTGGGGAACCAAGGAAACATATGATGAGTTGATTCAAAGTGATGCCATCTCTTAGTTGGCTCTTGACCCTCGCAGTTGGGAGACCTAAAAAGCTTACTTGCTACAAAAAAACTAAACAACCTGTACTAGAGAGTTTATAGCACGGTGCTGGCACATGCACTGCAAGCAATTAGTTCTTTGCCAATAAATGCGGGAGCTGCACTTTTAGTTTTGAAGTTTTTAGAAATTCACAGTGCACCTAGGCATTTCCCATACGTCACCTCTTAGGCTTATTTTGATCAATGCAGAACACACAGTGTCTGGGAACTGAACCGCAACCTCCACAGTCAAAGCTAGCCTCCTACCCCAAACCTCCCACTTCTTCACTTCTTTCAGCACTGTGCTGAAGAGTGTAGGTAATAAAGTTTTGGGGAAAAATCCTCTCTCTTGCGGCACTCTCAAATTCCTCTATTTTCTTGAGTCAAGTTGAAAACAATTTTTGATTGAGTTTCATAGAAATAGATCACTGTAAGCGGTGCGTACTGGCTGCAGGGAGCAGAAATGGGTTACAACTGGGAGCACTTTTAATAATGCAAAAACAAGCGTGCCCAGAACAACAAATACGGGTAAAATAACCCGTTGCGAAAACAGTCAGAAGTTGCACTTTGCAACTTACAACAAACAAGCTCACACAGACATGGTTGGAACAGAGGGTTAAATTTAACACAAGTATGAGGCAATGTAAACCAGGTTGCCTGTGGGAAACAAGACAAAATAAAACAATGCGGAAATTGAAAGGTGGATCGGCGATGGCTGAAGCGGTTGACGCGACCGACCGAACGAACAGGAAAAGAACCGACTCGGCGGAAGTCTGTGACAGGTACCCCCCCCTTGACGCGCGGCTCCAAGCAGCGTGCAACCACCAGGCCCTCGGGGACCGAACCGGGAGGGCGAGGTGCAGGGCGAACGCGACGAGACGGTGAACTCCCGAAAGCATTGAAGGAGTCCAGCACGTTCCTCACCGGAAACCCAGAATTCTCTCCTCCGGACCGTACCCCTCCCACTCATGATGGTACTCAAGGCCATCGCCCAACGCCTCGGAATCCATATGGAGCGAATGAATACGCCGGGGACCCCTCGATATGTCCAGAGGGGGTGGAGGAACCTCCAGCCCTCAGACTCCTGGGCGGCCAGCACCACCGGCTGAGAAGACATGGAACGAGGAGTGTAATACGGTAATCGGGGGCATTGCTGTAACCTGTAACTAACCCTCGTTCAGTCTTCCTGCAGACTTTAAAGGGCCCCACAAACCGGCGGCCCCAGTTCCGGCTGGGCAGGCGGAGGGGCAGGTTCGGGTCGAGGACCGACCGGTCCTCACTGCGGTGACGGTCTGGCACTGGCTTTCTGGAGCAGCACAGCCCACTGAATGTGACATGAGCTTGCGTCTCATGTCTCCTCCGCACGCCTGAACCAGTCGTCCACCGCAGGGCCTCGAATCTTGACTCTGATGCCAAGGCGCCAGAACTAGCTGGTACCCCGTACGCACTGGAAGGGGGAGCAGGTTAGTGGAGGAGTGCGGAGCGAGTTCTTGTGCCATCTCTGCCCAGGGCACGAACGCCCCCACTTCCCCGGGCCGGGCCTGGCAAATAAGACCTCAGAAACTACCAGCACATCCGGGTTAACTCTCTCCATTCCCGTTTACTCTCTGGGTGAAAACCCGAGGTAAGGCTGATCGAGACCCCCAGACCTTCCATGAACGCCCTCCAGACCTTCGAGTGAACTGGGTCGACACTATATCTCAGGCCACCCCGTAGTGCCGGAAGACGTGTTAACAAGGCCTCCGGCAGTCTGTAGGCCCGGAGGGAGGACCGGCAGAGGAGGAACGGGACAGGACTGGAAAAACGGTCCACAATTGACAATGGTGTTACCCTGTGAGGGGAAGATGGTAAGGAAATCAACTGAAGGGTGCGCCAAGGCCATGTGGAACGGGTAAGGGGTGTAGGCTTACCTCTGGCCAGGTGTCCTAGGAGCCTTACACACGCGGCAGGAGAAAAATAAACCCTCACCTCCTTAGCCAAAGTGGGCACCAGTTACTTCCCACTATTCCTCTGGGAGACCGAGGAGAGGTGACGTGTGGGCCCAATAGATCAGCGGTCACGGACAGCAGACGGTACGTACCAAACGCCCAGGCGGGACACTGGAGGGAGCGGGCTCTGCACGTAGACGCACTGATCAATGTCGCGTCCATCGTCCCACACCTACCGGCGCACGCAGGCGAGAGGCGGGAGTATGGGGGTGGATCCATGGGCGCTCCCTTGGTCATACACCGGGCCGTGCGTCTTGCCTCACGGTTCTAGGAGCCTGGTTTGGAAGAAAGGGTGAAAACAAAACGGCGTGGGAAAAACCTGGCCACCTTGCCTGGCGAGGATTCCAGGTTCTCCTCGCTGCCCGGATGTACTCCAGATTGTGGTGGTCCAGTCCAGCATGAGAAAAGGAGTGTTTAGGCCCCGATCAAGCCCATGTTCCACACTTCAAAAGCCTTGACGACAGCCAACAAGCTCCCGGTTCCCCATGTCATATTCGCTCTTTGCCGAGCTGAGCTCTTCGAGAAGAAGGCACAGAGGCGGGGTTTCGGTTGGCTGCCGGGGCTGAGGAAGAAGCCTTCTAGCCATTGGACCGCGTCCACCTCCACTATGAACGCCAAAGGAGGGAATCCGGATGGGCCAGCACGGTGAGCCGAGGTACAGAGCCCTCAGGTGACCAAATCCCTGTTCCGCCTCAGCCGACCACTGCAAACGTACTGGCCCCCCTTCATCAGTTGAGGTAATGGGGAGCCGCTACCTGGACCAAAACCCCGGGATAAAACCCGTATAATTGGCAAACCCTAGAAACCGCCTGCACTTCCTTTACCCGTGGTGGGAGTCTGCCAATACGCACAGCTGAAATGCGGTCCACTCTACATCTCACCCCTGAAGTGGAAATGCCGGGTTACCCTAGAAGGCAGACGGGACTGCTGGAAAAAGAAACAGAACTTTCTCAGCTTGACGTACAAGGTCATGCGGCCAACAGCGACCAAGCACCTGCGCACCAGTGACACTGCACGATGCAGCGAGAGTTATATCAAGAATTCATCAATATAACACCACTACCCCTGCCCGTCTGCAGGTCCCTGGAAAATTTCTTGATTCTACAGAGACTTGGAAGACTGATGGAGCATTCAATCAACCCGTACGGCATGACGAGGTACTCATAGTGCCCTGAGGTAGTACTGAATGCCGGTCTTCCACTTAGTTCTCCGCCTCCCAGATACGCACCAGGGTTAAGCGCTCCTGAGATCGAGTTTGGTGAAGAAGCGCGCCCGTTACATTGACTCTATTGCTGTGGCTTATAAGCGGCCAAAAAAGAAGTAGCGGGTAAACTGTACCTCACAGTACCTGTACCTCACCCTCCAAGGCTTTCGGAGCGGTGTGGTGGGGGAATGGAACCGACAGACCCCGCTACTGACTGTCGCGGGTAGCCCAACAGGTTATCCAGCCGAATGGACAGGTCCACCAGCTGGTCGAAGGTGAGGGTGGTGGTCCCTGCAGGCCCAACTCCCAACGGACGTTTCCTCGCGCCCAAACTGGCAGCGTATAGTGGCCGATCAGGGCCCTGCTCGTGCCATCCACGCCGCGGCCAGGGGCCCAAACTCCATCGCAATAACATCACTTGGGCGCTCCTCGTCCCTGCCTCAGATGGAAGAGACGGTATTCACCGCCGCTATAACCCTCGGGCGGGTTGGTCGAAGACTGCCTGGAAGCGGCCGGTTGAAATCCTCGAAGTGGATCGCAGCGCCGCGTCTCCTTTCTCCCCACACGAGCGTTGGCCCACTTCCAGGCGGAATTTCCCAGGAAGGCACGGCCGGTGCTCCATCAACCCTATACCAGGGGCTCATACCAGGACGGCCACCTGCTCCTGCTGACTTCCATATACAGGTGATGAGATCTGTAAGAACGGTGCGTAACTGCGCTGCAGGGAAGTCAGGCGGCAGGAGAGTAGAAATGCGGTAACACTGGAGCAACTTTAATATGCAAAACAAAGCTGTACCAGAACAACAAAAATACGGGTAAAATTAACCCGTCAGAAGTTGCACATGCACTTACACAACAATCTTCACACAAAGACATGGGGAAACAGAGGGTTAAATACACGAACAAGTAAATGAGGGAATGTAAACAGGTGGTTTTGAGAGAAAAACAAGAGAAAAACAAATGGAAATGATAGGTGGATCGCCGATGGCTAGAAGACCGTGGTAAAACGTCGACCACCGAACGCCGCCCGAACAAGGAGAGAACCGACTTTTGCGGACAGTCGTGACAATCACTTTATTAGTCTATATTCTAACTACTTCCTATGATTGGTCTCTACCTTGCTCACCGCCATCAGAAATAATCATTGCATCATAATTAAATTAATACAATTTATTTACTTTGATTTTTCTGTGTCCAACATGCTGCCTCCTACATGTTTCTATGCTCTGACCTCAGATCAGATATGCAACGGTTATCATACAGTGGCTGTCCTCTGACCTGATCTATGGGCTCATAGTTGACTGAGGTTAGTGCAGTCACTGTACAAATTACTGCTTATATATTACAATCTCTAAGGTTAACAGGGTGAATCACGGATGAATGCATTTATATAAGTACTTTACATTGTATGGGGGTTAGTCATCGCTATAATTCATCTACGTTTCCTATTTCCAAAGGTATTCGCACAGATGGCTATGTTCTTTCAAAAGCCTCATCATCTTCAACATGACCACAGTCTTTCTGAAAACTACATATGACGGACCCCCAAGGACATAATGTACAGTAAACGCGTTCCTAAAAAGGACATATCTGAATTTGCTTGCTACAATAACATGATGTCCGTCTATAAGGAATATCATTGATGATAAGTGGCATATTTATGCGGCTTCTCAATGTCAAACTATTAGGCAAGGTCAGACAGGTGCATCAAGCGGGGACTGAGAGGACGAAAAAACAGCTTCTATCTCAAGGCCATTCAGAATGCCTAAACACCAATCACTAACTCAGAGAGGACTGCTGCCTACATTGAGGGACCCAAATCCTGGCACTTTAATAAATGAATCACCTAGTCACTTTAAACAATGACCACTCTAAATTAATGCCACTTTATATGCTTACATATCTTACATTACTCCATATCACATGTATATACTTGTATTTTATACCCATCTACTTGCACCTCTGCCTATGCCGCTCGGCATCGCTCATCCATTATACTTACAGTACATTATCTCATTCCCCCTTTAGATTTGTGTGTATTAGGTCAGTAGTGGGAATTTTATAGATTGGCTTGTTAGATATTATGGCCCACTGTCAGAACTAGAAGCCAAGCTATTCGTTACACTCGCATTAACATCTGCTAACCATGTTGTATGTGACAAATAAATTTGATTTTGATTTGAGCAGCTACTCAACTATCCGAATCTACAGGACAGATATCCATCACTCTGTAAATCTGACTAAAACGGTTTGCAATAGGTTGTGAAATGTATCCTCCGCCTCCCTGCCTTGAAGTAATTATCACTAATCGTACACGATTGGAAAGGTTTTGAAAGCAGCGGTCCACTACATTTTAATTATAACCTAGTCCAAAAAATGTCAGATCTAGGATTACTTTCAAAGAAAGAAAGGCAAGAAGAAGGGAAGGACTGAAGAAGGAGGTAGGATGCTATTTGAAAAGTATTCTAGCAGGGGCCCTATGGTCTAAATGTAAAACGATCATTGCTATTCTTCTCCACAAAAAAGGAATCATCTGGTCGTCTCTTACGCCAGCTGGTTAAAACTGTCCTTGTTCTAAAATCTCCATCCTTTGTGTTGTAAAAATACCCCGGCTAATTGACTAGAGTAAAAAAGCAAGTGGCAGCAGCGCTCGTCTCTACAAGACTAATCGTGGGTAGCAGTGGCATGCTTTCAACTAGGCGCGTGAAACAGTGGAGGTGGTCAAGTGGGTGCATTGGAAAACAAGAACTGTAATTTAAAGCAGGTAAGTGTGTCGTGTGTGTGTTAGAAAGAGAGAGAGAAGAGGAAGCAGATCTCGATCTGACATGTTTCCCAGCTCTTGACAGCAGAACCCGAGGGTGGTTCCCGTATTGGCACCCACCACAAAAAAAGAAGGATGAATTTGCATTTAACTGAATGATAACAGTGATGCTGCTTTTGAATTTCACACAGGGTGATTTGACAAAAACAAAATGAAAAAAGCCTTTCTGGCTTCTTCAGTCTCATCATGATTTGAAAACACCCACCACCCACCCACCCAACCCACCCACCCACCCACCCACCACCCACCCAACACACCACACACACAACACCACACACACACACACACACACAACCCACACACACACACAACACACACACACACACACACAACAAAACCCTGGTCCATTAGGTCATTGTAAGAGGAGCCCCCTCTTGTGTAGAAGCTGGAAACTCAAATGCTCCGGCTCCTGGTGTTCCTGTGCTGCTCCTTGGCGTATAATTCCTAACTACACGTGTCATCTCACTTCCACAGGGACCACTCTGCCTCATTCTATTTCTTCTTCCTTTCTATTTGTTTGCTATGTACAAGTCAGGTCAATTGTATGTGAGTATAAAATAATATCATTTTGTAAACAAAATCTGAGCATACAAGGAAGCACAGCATTTGGTATTATTTATTTTAACAGTGGTTTTTTTTATCAAGGGTGCCAATAATTGTTGACCTGACTGTATTTATAGTCCAGTGTTAATGTATTTCTCTCTTTTACTGTCTCTTTAAATTCCCTTCACTATTTTCCCTATTTCTGTGTCCTTCAATGGTTGTTTTCATTCCTCTCTCACCTCTCCTTCCCCTCTCTGCCCCACTCCCCTCGTTATTTACCACTCTTTCTAAAGAGCACCTCTCAAGCCTTTTATTCTCTTCTCCTCTCTTCTCCCTCTCTCCTTCTTCCACATCTCCTCCTTTCCCTCTCTGTAACCACCTAGTCCATCACCCGCATCTCCTCTATCCATCTCTCCATCTTCACATCTCTTCCACTCTCGCTGCCACACTTTCGTAGCCCTCCTCCACTCTCCAATTCTATCTAGTTGCCCAAGTGCGCCTGAAGTCGCCAGGCTCGTGGGTTTTCAGTATAGGTCTCTATAAGAGACCTGGGCTGCCCTTGTGTGATACATACCCAATCCACTAAACAGTCCCTCCTCCTCCACCAATGCTGTCCCTTTGTGATGAGAGCAGAGCACTCTACCCATCTGTCATCTTGCTGCTTCAGGTACTAATGAAGAAAGTTATCCTGCTACCCCTGTGCGTTGAACTCCATTAATGGGAGTCCCTTTTTCAGGGCGTCGGTCCTCTTGTTAATATAGCTTATTCATGCCTATACTCATGTTTATTCATTGCCTTATTCAATATTATTATAATTGATTAAAAAAATTGGCAAGGAAAGGTCACATCGATAACGAGCTAAGTTGACATATTTCTTTGTAATTTCACTGTGAAGACTGCGTGTTTGCTTTGAAATTGTCAATTATGAAGGCCATCTCTCCACATATTATAAATAGGCAATTCATTTAATTAAAATTGGCCTTTCTTTCCCGTATGTTTTAAAAGCAATAACTTCCAATGTAGTGGCATCTTTCCATGTCCACATTGAAACAACATCAGCAAGGAAACACATAGGACCCACGGCTGGTGTTTAGACAACCCCAAAACATGCGATGTCTTTCAATCTACGGGGCCTCTAGTATAACGGATCAACCACAGAAGAAACCAGCCAAGAAGTCACAGAGAAGCCAACCACTGCCTCAATAGCAACGCACCACATGAATACCAGCATGATGGATTTCATCATGGCAATAATACAGGCTTTCCCTTTAGCGATATGCAACAGTTGCCGCCCCGTATTGTCACGAGGGGGTTCGTGGGCTAACTGAAAGAAGCTAGTGAGAAGAGGCTCTGTGAGTTTTCAGAGATGTTGGGCTGTGGGAATAGGAGAGAGCGAGTGATCCACTCGCAGGTGGATGATAGGAAAGAGGCGAAAGATGGGAAATCACAAGAGAACAACATCAACCTCCAGCCTCCATTTCCCATGGACCCCCACTGCCTTCCTATCTGTGAGGTGATGGTTGATGAGGCTTAATTTATGGGAGTAAAGAGTGGATTTTTGGTTGAGCGTCCTTTGTACAGGAGTCTGTTGATATACGTTAGGCTTAAGTGGGTCCTGATTTCTGTCGATAGAAGTTGAACAGATACGTACAAGATGTAGGACCGTTATTTTGATTCACTCTTTGTGTTGCTGAGAATTTCCCTTGCCACTTGCAGGACATGCCAAAGCGTAGTGAATGTAGGTTTAAAAGGCTTCCAGTTTCTGAGTGTTCCACTTAATTATATTTTTATCAACCCCTACAAAAAATAGCCAATAATTATAATCCACATAATTAATTCACATTTCCTGTTGTCCACCTGCAGGGATAATTTTCCTGCTGTAGAAAACTGGCTCAAATTACGATCCTAATCTGTAAATGTGCTCATCGATACAACTCCGTCTAAAAATGTACTCTCAAAATGATTCAAGGATGTGTATTGTACAGTTTACGCTAAGATTTGGCACAATGTCGCTAGTGAATTGCTATGCTGAGAATCGGCGTAATGTAAGGCAGATGGTTGATTTTCAAACAGATTATTGGACATATCTTGTAGTTCTGGATGTTTCTTTGGACCCATTGCATGGGTTATATCATATCTTGAAAAGAAGATAAATGTTCTCTGATTTTTCTCAAGGGCCCTTGCTTTCAGCTAGGTTGTCATTATTTAACTGCTGCATTGGAAGTACAAGAGGCCATGGACGCCACTACGTGCATCAGGGAAATGGTGCTATTGTGAGCTTTGGGATGTGGTAGATGTATTTGGTTGAATATATTACATGATACTATTAAACTAATTTAAGGTATCATCAAATTATTACCATCAGATAACTGGATTGTGCCCTATTCATTCCAGTCATCGCCTATCTATTATTGTCATTTTTGGTTCAGTCATTGAGATTTCTCCACATAGGGGGGATCTCAAATGCTAAGAGATTGTATTATCATTAATCATCCAAGCTAGCCTGATGTATGATGTGTTCATGTGTGTGTGATGGTTTCAGGCCGTCACGTATTTCTATCTATATACACTGAACAAAAACGCTAAAACTTTACAGTTCACATAAGGAAATCAGTCAATTAGAAATAATATTCATTAGGCCCCTAATCTAGAGTATTTATTTTTTGATATTACACCCTTGGTTCGTGATATCCAATTATGATGCTTGTCTCATCCCTGCAACTCCCCAAAGGGCTCGGAGACGTGAAGGTTGAGATCATGCATCTACGAAAGAATGACTGCCAAACCGTGCTTCTTAACACTGCGCAACCTGCCGCTTTCAACCCACCCCACCAATGTGCGTATGGAAAACCACTGTGTCTAAACTGACGACACGAAGTCAGCTTGCAGAGCGCCCAGTCCTGCCACCAAGGAGTCGCTAAAAGCACATTGACTAATAAAGCCCCACCCGCCAAACCCAAACCCTTACCCGGACGACCGCTGCGGCCAGTTGTGTGGACTCCCATGTCAGGCCAGTTAGTCCTTGCAACATGGGGCGCCATGCATTATCATTGCTGAACATGGAGGGTATGGCAGCGGCAAGAATGCACGACAATCGGACCTCGGATCTCATCTCACGTATCTCTGGCATCAAATTTGCTATTGATTAAAAATGCAATTGGTTTTTGTCATGTAGCTTATCGCTACTCATACCTATAACCCACCGACACCATGGGCACTCGACGCCATACACATGTCTGCTACTGCCGAAGTACAAGTTAGAAACTGGATTCATCTGTGAGAGCACACTTCATCCAACGGTGCCAGTGGCCATCGAAAGTGAGCATCTTGCCCACTGAATTCGGTTCAAGACGCCAAACAGCAGTCAAAGTCAAAACCCCTGGTGAGGATGGACAAGCACGCAGAATGAGCTTCCCTAGACGGTTTTGACTTGAGAAACCACATCCATTCAGCTATCCGGGGAATGTCTCAGACAGATCCCGCAGGTGGAGAAGCCGGATGTGGAGGTTTCTGGTCGGTCGTGTTTTCAATATTTAACCTTTATTTAACCTTTATTTAACTAGGCAAGTCAGTAAGAACAATTTCATTATTTACAATTGACGGCTAGGAACAGTGGGATTAATCTGCCTTATTCAGGGCAGCGGACCACAGTTTTACCTTGTCAGCTCGGGCGATTTGAGACACCAAACCTTTCTACGGCCCACACTTCTAACCACAGGCACCTGCCACCCCCAATTACTTATATAAAAAGCGCTATTTCTGTTATATTTTAAATGAGCAAAAATTTCTAAGCACCTGTTTTCGCCTTTGTCATCTGTGGGTATTGTGCACGTAAATTGCCTAGGAAAATGTTTTTTTTTTAAAGCCATTTCTAGAATAAGACCTGTAAAACATACACATGTGAAAAATTCAAGGGGTCATGAAACTTTCCGAAGGCACTGTAAAAGGTCAGCCTGGACCAAAAGAGGCAAAACACATCTCACCCACCGGATAAGAAAAACCGTGTCAGCTACCCTGACTGGCACCAAAATGCGACGCTGGGTCGCCAGTCAACCCTTAATTCAGTGGGAAGGAAACAAGCAGGCAGGCGTCGTCCTGATGTCAGTTCTATACCTTTCTGTGCATTGGTCTTATTCTTGAACTTATTCTGACGACCCAAATGTACTAAGTGTTGGACGTCATAGCCCATTTAGCCGTGATTGGATATATGCCTTCCTGTATCCAGGTTGGCCTATCAGACTCACTATATGTATCATTATTTTGTGCTTCTTAAACATTAACATCATTCACTTCAGCTAATTTGCGGTCAAACGTAATGCTTAATTGGTTTGCTTAGCATGTTCATGGTATTCTTATATGCTAGTCAATTGTGTAACAAAAATGACAGAATATACGCTATTTAACTGGCAGCAGGATCACTCAGATGAACTCAACGCTTCCTAAACTATACACTGCATGGGAGAGAATCGATTTCACGGAATTGATTGTGATACTTATGGGCATCAAGTAGCCTCGAGTTTAGTGCGGTCGCGGCCAGTAAACGAAAAGTCTTGATTAGGATGAAAATCCGGAGCCCAAAAGGCTAAAATAAAAAAAAAAAATCGATACGTTCTATGTACCATTGAGCAAGGCATAATCTAATTAGCTTCCAGCGTCACTTTGTACTCCCACACTCCCTGCGGAAGTAGTCTTGGGGAGGGTTGGTGACATGGCAACACAACAACCACAACTATATTATACACTTTGTCTGTTATACACAGGACAAAATAAAGCACCCCCCAACGTGTATAATTATCTGCATTAGTGACCGTCGGAGGCAACATATACTCTAAAATGCGTCTGAGCTGACGTCTATCCTCTTCAAGCAATGACCAAAACAGGTCCAGATGTCAGTGGATCATGGGCTTGTGGAGCTTCTGTCGGGAATGGCCAGTGACAGTCCATGTTGGACTGATTTGCGCACCTTATGACTACTTAACCAATTACTCAGCACTAATGTGTGTTTACTGTACGACTCCAAAACCATTTTCACCCCCTAATGTTCTATAAATGGCTCTTAACGTGTATTAGTGGAGATGAGAGCCTCCTGTGTGCACGATAAATAGTTTACCAGGCGGCAACATGTGGTGGAGATTGTGTCTTCAGAAAAGGAAACATTCTGTCTGGCAGTTTCATTGCGAGCACAGCTTAGAATGTGATCATTCAGCCTGACCTCTAGGGTTTGTTTGATCCAGTCGTGGTTCGATTTCTATGAAGAACAAGTGTTCAAAATGTGTTGCTAACTAAACAAAGTGAACAAACCTCCAAGGTCCACCGATGACTTAAAAACCTGACAACAGTTTCAACCCCTGCGATTGTATTCGATAAATCCCCTATGCAGCTTGTGCATTATTTTTTATAAAGCTTCAAACTCGGTTACAATGTTATTCAAATCTTCACCCTGGAATGTAGAGCTCAGATTATGTGCCAGGTGCCTGGGATTGAGCTGTTTGGCTGTGCGAATCAGCAGGCCTCCGTACACTGAGGTCAGCTGCTTCCTGTGTCATCCACATGTCTGACCTGTTGCTGTGTGTCTGGTTGCGTCTCCATGCGCTGTCTGACTGTGTCTGTCATTCGTTGAGCTGGTGTTACCCCATGTGGTGCCGTGCTCCCTTGTGACCTCTATCCCCACATTGTTACGCACTAGTGTGTTTCTGTGTCGTGTGTGTGCTGTCTCCATCCCAGCTGTCTGACTTCTTGTGTGTTGTGTGTCTGTGTTCTCCATCCCATGTTGGTGACCGGGTGTCTGTGTATGCCTCTATCCCCACTGTCTAGACCTTGTGCGTGTGTGCTGTGGACCTACTGTCGTACTGTGTTGTGTCCCTCCCCATCATGATGCTGACCCTGGTGTCTGTGTGCAATCATGTGCTAGTGTGTCATGTGTGTGTCTCCATCCCCACTAGGTTGACTGAAACCTAAGTGATGTTGTGATGTGTATGTGATCTCCTCCCCACTGTGCTGACCTGTTGTCTGTGTGTGTGTAGTGTCGTCCATCCCACTGTTGCTGACCGCTTGTGCTGTGTTGTCTCCATCCTCACTCGTGCACCTGCTTGTGTGCTTAGGGTCATGTGTGTGTGTGTGGTGTGTGTGTGTGTGTGTGTTGATGGTGTGTGTGTTGTGTGTGTGTGTGGTGTTGGGTGTGTGTCCAGCACCCACCTGTACTGACCTGTGTTGCTACTGAGCCTTTTCACCAATCTGGAACTACCTGAGGAGGGAGTTGGTCATGGACTACCTGGAGAGAGGGAGTTGGTTCATGACACCTGGAGGAGGCAGTTTGTCATGAAGCCCTAAGTGAAGTTCTTCTAAGCATAGGTTCATTTAAAAAAAGCATTAAAATGTAACCTTTATAAACTAGGCAAGTCAATTAAAACAAATTTCTATTTACAATGACAGCCTTACCACCGGCCAACAAACCCGACGACAACGTGGCCAATTGTGCGCCACCCTATGGGACTCCCAATCACTGCCGGTGTGCAACAGCCGTGGAATCAAACCAGGTCATGTAGTGACGCCAACTAGCAACTAGATGCAATCTTTAGACCCACTGCGCCACTCCGTAGAGCTCCCTCAAAATTTACAGGTTATGCTCTTATGATGTTGGTTTCTCTCATCTTTCAGTCCCACGTTCTCCTCTCTCGATTTCAGGTCTTTCTCTGTGCTCTGCTCTCTGTCTTCTCTTGTGCTCTCTTATTCAGTCTTTGTCTATAATAACAAAGTGCGGTTTTGATTGACCAAAAAATCTGGTTTGGGGAATTAGGAAGGTTGCTTTGCCGAGCTCCGATTGTTAAAAGTTACTCTTTGATTATGGCCCTTAAGAGGTGTGGCCGGTGACATCTTCCTCCCCATTACCACACCAAGTATCTTTTGCATATCTTGGATGGTCTCAATTGCACTCATATACACCCCCCCCCCCCCCCCCCAAACCTACACACACACACACACATTATTGACTTTGCCCCTTTCCAATAGAAGTCGTCATCCCAAAATCCATTTCATTTGTGCCCTCGGACCGCCTCTGAATACCCTCCCCCCTGTTTATCTCCACCTCCCCATCTCTCCTTCACTGATTAGATTAGCTGCCAGCTGCAGCTGGCCCAGCCTGTCAATTCCCTTGAATGGACACACTTCCTTTGTCCATGTGTGCGTCCACAATGGCACCTATTCCCTATACTAGATGCACTTACTCTTGGACCTACAGCCCTATGGGCATTGGGAAGAACCATATTTTTGAATCAGAGATAAGTGGACGTCCTCTTTTCTGTGTTTGGTTGCCAGGCATGGTAGGTCACATTCTCTTTGGATTCGCACCAAAGTTGATTTGAACAAATGTTCGATATATATGGTATATATACTTAATCGTTTATTACTGTATAGACAGCTGGTTTGAGAAAGTCCCTATGTTGCTAGTGGCACCTGTACTTTGCCATCGCATCTGGATCATGTTATCTATCGCACTGTAATTTTGAGTTGGGACTAATGATTTTGTGTCATAAAACCTGTGGTCTTTATATTTGTACAGGACACAAAACATAAAGTTTTGATTATCAGATTGCTTTCTTGTTCAACCGCCGAAGAGAAGCATTGGATATGATTGGACTGAGTAACACTGACACGCCAACAGTGTGATAATCTCTCTTGCTACTAAATCATTGCCAGTCTGCCTTCCCTCTTTTCCTGACGTTGACATCACCAGTTGCAGAATTCATATAGGGCTCTATCAGTGATAATCAGCAGTAAATATAGTCCATTTAGCGCCGGGTGCCTAATTGACAAACACTTCTATACGAACAAAAATATAACGCAACATGTAAAGCTGTTGGACCAGTGTTTCATGAACTGAAATAAAGATCCCCCAAAAATGAAAGTAGGACAAAAGCTTTTTTCTCTAAATTCTGTGCACATTTGTTTACTCCCTAATTAGTGAGCCTTTCTCCTTTGCCAGGATAATCCACTCACCTGAGCGGGTGTGAGGTATCAAGAAACAAATTAAACAGCATATCATTTTCTGAGGAACGTGCAATTGGCATGCTGACTGCAGAAAGTCTACAAGAGCTGTTGCCAGGAAATTGAATGTTCATTTCAAATAAGCACCTCCAACGTTGTTTTTAGAGAATTTGCAGGACATCCAACTGGCCTCACAACCGCAGACACATGTAACCACGTTATTGTTGTTCTACCTACTTGACCTTTGTGTCGTTGACTTTGCCAATAATGTTGTGTACATGTTTTTGTGCCGCTACCATGTTGTGTTGCTAGCATGTTGTTGTCATGTTGTGTTGCTACCATGTTGTTGTCATGTTGTGTTGCTAGCATGTTGTTGTCATGTTGTGTTGCTACCATGTTGTTGTCATGTTGTGTTGCTACCATGTTGTTGTCATGTTGTGTTGCTAGCATGCTGTGTTGTCATGTTGTGTTGCTAGCATGCTGTGTTGTCATGTTTTGCTGTTATGTTGTTGTCTTAGGTCTCTCTTTATGTAGTGTTGTGTCTCTCTTGTTGTGATGTGTGTTTTGTCCTTTATTTATATTGTGTTTATTTATTCCCAGGCCTCCGTCCCCGCAAGAGGCCTTTTGCCTTTTGGTAGACCGTGTAAATAAGAATTTGTTCTTAACTGACTTGCCTAGTTAAATAAAGGTTAAATAGAAATTCAGAAATGTTTCTATCACTCAAAATTGAGTTCAGGTGCATCTTGTTTCCATTGATCATCCTTTATATGTTTCTACAACTTGATTTGAGTCCACCTGTGGTAAATGTAATTGATTGGACATGATTTGGAAAGGCACACACCTGTCTATATTAGGTCCCACAGTTGACAGTGCATGTCAAAAACAAAAATCAAGCAGTGAGGCCGAAGGAATTATCCGTAGAGCTCTGAGACAGGATTGTGTCGAGGCACAGATCTGGGGAAGGGTACCAAAACATTTCTGCAGCATTGAACGTCCCCAAAAACACAGTGGTCTCCATCATTCTTAAATGGAAGAAGTTTGCACCCACCTAGACTCTTCCTAGAGATGACCGCCCGGCCAAACTGAGCAATCGGGGGAGAAGGGCCTTGGTCAGGGAGGTGACAAAAAACCCAATGGTCACTCTGACAGAGCTCTAGAGTTCCTCTGTGGAGGTGGGAGAACCTTCCAGAAAGATAACCATCTCTTCAACACTCCACCAATCAGGCCTTTATGGTAGAGTGGCCAGACGGAAGCCACTCCTCAGTAAAAGTCACATGACAGCACACTTGGAGATTGCCAAAACGCACCTAAAGAATCTCAGACCATGAGAAACAAGATTCTCTGGTCTGATGAAAGCAAGATTGAACTCTTCGGCCTGAATGGCAAGCGTCACTTCTGGAAGAAACCTGTCACCATCCATACGGTGAAGCATGGTGGTGGAAGCATCATGCTGTGTGGAGATGTTTTTCAGCGGCAGGGACTGGGAGACTAGTCAGGATCGAGG
>NW_019942596.1:250552-304124 GCF_002910315.2 Salvelinus sp. IW2-2015 | reverse complement strand
CAAACGTACACCAAATGTAATTCCTTAATGCTGTACACGATGGGTGATGAATCAGCTCGGAAAATACTCTTGTCCATGATTGATACGCAAAAAGGCCCTGTTGGAAAGTTCAGGCCTTCCCCGACTTAAGGCGAGAGTCGCTGTGTGTGTGTGTGCACGTACGAGTATGTTTGTGTATGTGTGTACACRTTTTTTTTATGCGTGTGTGTGTATAAGTACGGTGCCTTCGGAAAGTATTCACACACCTTTACTCTAATCCGTAATGTCAAAGTGGAAATCTGTTTGTAGAACATTTTAGAAATGTATAAAAAATGAAAAGCTGAGATGTCTTCAGTGAATAAGTATTCAACCCCTTTGTTATGGCAAGCCTAAATAAGTTCAGGAGTAAAAATGTGCTTCAATTGCATAATAAGTTGCATGGACTCAGTGTTCAATAATAGTGGTTAACATGATTTTTGAATGACTACCCCATCTCTGTACCCCACATACAATTATCTATAAGGTGCCTCAAATCGAGTAGYGAATTTCAAAACACAGATTCATCCAAAGACCGGCAAGGTTTTTCAATCCCTTGCAAAGAAGGGCACCGATTGCTAGATGTAAATATTACATTTTTTTTTTAATAAGACGCTGAATATCCCTTTGAGCATGGTGAAGTTATTCATTACGGATGGTGTGTCAATGCACCCGGTCACTACAAATATGCAGGCGTTCTTCCTAAAATGGGCTAATATTGTACAATCCAGGCATGCAAAGCTCTTAGAGACTTACCCAGAAAGACTCACAGCTGCAATCGCTGCCAAATGTGCTTCTACAAAGTATTGACTTAGGGGTGTGAATACTTATGTAAATGAGATTTCTGTAATAAATGTAATACATTTGAAAAAAATATATATATATATTTTTTTTGTTCATATGGAAATAATGATAGGCCTGTATACCAATTGATTCTGGAAGAATATAATTTGTAAATGACTTATGACAAACACATAATTCAGCTACTTAACTATTCACCCAGACCCTCTATTAGTTTAAGTGAGAACGTGTTAGTGCTGGGTTAGAACAAAAATGTGCGACRTCAAGGGTACCCCTAAACCGGAGTTGAAAAGTACTACTATAAAACCATTATTTATAGCCAACCATTTACAATAAAACATGGTCACAAAGAAGCTAAAAAGGCAACGCACAGTAATGCATTAAGTTACAAGCCTTGTAAACGTTTTGTTTACAAATGCACAAGCTAGCAGTTGTGACACAGATGATTAGGTTAGCCACAGAGAGATGTTACGAGGCAGAGGGCACATAATTGTCACGAGGACAGCTGCCACAGAACCATTTAGTGCTCTCAAAGTTTTCCAATCAAAACAAAGTGTTTTCCCCCCCGAGCTAAATTACAGAGAAAAGTCAGTGATGGAACCTTTAAATATATCCAATCCCAGAGTAAACAAGAATCCATAAATCCTATTTGTCAAAGTAAATACATCTACAGAGAAATTACAAAAACAAACCTTTTTTTTGCCATGCTACTGTAACTAGGGCTACTGTACAAACTGAGCTGCAATGCTGTAATGTGGAAAGTCACTCAAACTCTTGTCGGGCTAGTATTCGGACAATGTGAGTACATGCTGCCAGACCTGGGTTGAAACACTATTTGAAATCATTTCAAATCTGTGCTTGATTGAGCTTCACTTTATGGACCAATAGAATATACTCAAAATGGCAAACCTCACCCATTTGGCACTCCAGTCAGGCTAGAGCAAATGCTCAAACTCAAAGTATTTGAAAGATTTCCCATACTATTTTAACCTAGGTCTGGATGCTGGTCCTTTTCATCAGTATGACTGTATTGTAACCTAGGTCTGCATGCTGGTCCTTTTCATCAGTATGACTGTATTGTAACCTAGGTCTGCATGCTGGTCCTTTTCATCAGTATGACTGTATTGTAACCTAGGTCTGCATGCTGGTCCTTTTCATCAGTATGACTGTATTGTAACCTAGGTCTGCATGCTGGTCCTTTTCATCAGTAATGACTGTATGTAACTAGTTCTGCTGCTGGTCCTTTTCATCAGTATGACTTGTATTGTAAACTCCCTGTTTTTTATGGTTCTTGCAACATATTGCTGTCCTTTCATCAGTATGACTGTATTGTAACCTACTGTAGGTCTGCATGCTGGTCCTTTTCATCAGTATGACTGTATTGTAACCTAGGTCTGCATGCTGGTCCTTTTCATCAGTATGACTGTATTGTAACCTTGGTCTGCATGCTGGTCCTTTTCATCAGTATGACTGTATGTAAACTAGTTCTGCATGCTGGTCCTTTTCATCAGTATGACTGTATTGTAACCTACTGAGTCTGCATGCTGGTCCTTTTCATCAGTATGACTGTATTGTAACCTATGTAGGTCTGCATGCTGGTCCTTTTCATCAGTATGACTGTATTGTAACCTAGGTCTGCATGCTGGTTCCTTTTCATCAGTATGACCGTATTGTAAACTTGGTCTGCATGCTGGTCCTTTTCATCAGTATGACTGTATTGTAACCTACTGTAGGTCTGCATGCTGGTCCTTTTCATCAGTATGACTGTATTGTAACCTAGGTCTGCATGCTGGTCCTTTTCATCAGTATGACTGTATTGTACCTAGGTCTGCATGCTGGTCCTTTTCATCAGTATGACTGTTATTGTAAACTAGTTCTGCATGCTGGTCCTTTTCATCAGTATGACTGTATTGTAACCTACTGTAGGTCTGCATGCTGGTCCTTTTCATCAGTATGACTGTATTGTAAACCTACTGTAGTCTGCATGCTGGTCCTTTTCATCAGTATGACTGTATTGTAACCTAGGTCTGCATGCTGGTCCTTTTCATCAGTATGACTGTATTGTAACCTTGGTCTGCATGCTGGTCCTTTTCATCAGTATGACTGTATTGTAAACTAGTTCTGCATGCTGGTCCTTTCATCAGTATGACTGTATTGTAACCTACTGTAGGTCTGCATGCTGGTCCCTTTTCATCAGTATGACTGTATTGTAACCTACTGTAGGTTCTGCATGCTGGTCCTTTTCATCAGTATGACCGTATTGTAACCTAGGTCTGCATGCTGGTCCTTTTCATCAGTATGACGTATTGTAACCTTGGTCTGCATGCGGTCCTTTTCATCAGTATGACTGTATTGTAACCTACTGTAGTCTGCATGCTGGTCTTTTCATCAGTATGACTGTATTGTAACCTAGGTCTGCATGCTGGTCCTTTCATCAGTATGACTGTATTGTAACCTAGGTCTGCATGTGTCCTTTTCATCAGTATGACTGTATTGTAACCTAGGTCTGCATGCTGGTCCTTTTCATCAGTATGACTGTATTGTAACCTAGGTCTGCATGCTGGTCCTTTCATCAGTATGACTGTATTGTAACCTAGGTCTGCATGCTGGTCCTTTTCATCAGTATGACCGTATTGTAACCTAGGTCTGCATGCTGGTCCTTTTCATCAGTATGACTGTATTGTAACCTAGGTCTGCATGCTGGTCCTTTTCATCAGTATGACTGTATTGTAACCTAGGTCTGCATGCTGGTGCCTTTTCATCAGTATGACTGGTATTGGTAACCTATAGGTCTGCATGCTTGGTCCATTTTCCAATCAGTTATGACGCGTATTGGTAACCTTGGTCTGCATGCTGGTCCTTTTCATCAGTATGCAAGCTGAGAGGCTCAGTAAAGGTTTCCCCCTTTACTGCTGATAATTGCCCTCTTTTATTCGCATGCTTATATAGGGATACGTTGAAAACAAACTCCTTTTGAAGTAAATGGGGATATTGCCTTGTGTGTTGACTTGAGTAATGGTTGGTGTCAAACGCACACTCTTCTCCATGCTGGCAGCTTTACAGCAATGCCTCAGACGGCCGTCTACACCGAGATCCTCACCACTACAGCGGTGCTTCTTGCATCTGTAATCTGTTTGATTAGAATGTGAGCGATAGAGGAATATATTTGAGGCTGTAAAACAGCCAAATCTGGTAGATCGCTATTTGAAACGGTTTACTTAAGCTAGGGCCACACAGACTAGTCCAGTTGAGATGGATTATCTCAGATGGTTTGTGTGGCCCTATAAAAGGTACTCTAACTAGTCCTTGCTCTCTGAACATGTCGAAYCATACAAACAATGGTGGTTTACTTCCGATACAGGAAAAAACATTTGCAGGGGATTGCCTTTCAAGTGGTAGCCGAAATTCAAACATTAGGGCAATTCCACGGTAACGGAATTAAGTTTTGACCAATTTCTTTTYACATTTAAATGTATGCCAAACTGTATTTTGGTTATTGGACTAYAGTAGGGGAAGAGGATTTACATCTGGTAATGGAATTACACTAYCGGTCAAAAGTTTTAGAACACCTACTCATTCAAGGGTTATTCTTGATTTTTACTATTTTCTACATTGTATAATAGTGAAGACATCAAAACTATGAAATAACACATATTGAATCATGTAGTAACCAAAAAAGTGTTAAACAAATCAAAATATATTTTATATTTGAGATTCTTCAAATAGCCACCCTTTTCCTAGATGACAGCTTTGCACACTCTAAAGGACACCATTGCTCGTGTTTCTTGGCCCAAGCAAGTCTCTTCTTATTAGTGTCCTTCTATAGTAGTTTCTTTGCAGCAATTCGACCGTGAAGGTCTGATTCAAGCAGTCTCCTCTGAACAGTTGATGTTGAGATGTCTGTTACTTGAACTCTGTGAAGATATTATTTGGGCTGCAATTTCTTGTTGGTAACTCTAATGAACTCTGGGTATTCCATTCCTGTGGCGGTCCTCATGAGAGACAGTTTCATCATAGCGCTTAATGGTTTTTGCGACTGCATTTGAAGAAACTTCCAAAGTTCTTGAAATTTTCCAGATTGACTGACTTCATGTCTTAAAAGTAATGATGGTCTGTCGTTTCTCTTTGCTTATTTGAGCTGTTCTTGCCTAAATTTGGACTTGGTCTTTTACCAAATAGGGCTATCTTCTGTACACCCCCCCCCCCCCCYMCCTTGCCACAACACAACGGATTAACTTAAACGCAATAAGGAAAGAATTTCCACAAATTAACTTAACATGCATTTTCCATCCTCATGATGCCATCTATTTTGTGAAGTGCACCAGTCCCTCCTGCAGCAAAGCACCCCTACAACATGATGCTGCCACCCCGTGCTTCACGGTTCTTCGGCTTGCAAACCTCACTCTTTTTCCTCCGTGACGATGGTCATTATGGCCAAACATTTCTATTATTGTTTCATCAGACCAGAGGACATTTCTCCAAAAAGTACAATCTTTGTCCCCATGTGCAGTTGCAAACCGTAGTCTGGCTTTTTTAAATGGAGGATTTGGAGCAGTGGCTGCTTCCTTGCTGAGCAGCCTTTCAGGTTATGTCGATATAGGACTCGTTTTACTGTGGATATAGATACTGTTGTACCGGTTTCCTCCAGCATCTTCACAAGGTCTTTCGCTGTTGTTCTGGGATTGATTTGCACTTCTTGCACCAAAGTACGTTCATATCTAGGAGACAGAACGCGTCTCCTTCCTGAGCGGTATGATGGCCGCGTGGTCCCACCGTGTTTATACTTGCGTACTATTGTTTGTACAGATGAACGTGGTACCTACAGGCGTTTGGAAATTGCTCCCAAGGATGATCCAGACTTGTGGAGGTCTACAATTGTTTGGCTGATTGTTTTGGATTTTCCCATGATGTCAAGCAAAGAGGCACTGAGTTTGAAGGTAGGCCTTGAAATACATCCACAGGTACACCTCCATTTGACTCAAATTATGTCAATTAGCCTATCAGAAGCTTCTAAAGCCATGACATCATTTTCTGGAATTTTCAAAGCTGTTTAAAGGCAGTCAACTTAGTGCATGTAAACTTCTGACCCACTAGAATTGTGATACAGTGAATTATAAGTGAAATAATCTGTCTGTAAATAACTGTTGGAAAAATTACTTGTGTCATGCACAAATTAGATGTCCTAACCGACTTGCCAAAACTATAGTTTGTTAACTTCAACTGTATGTATTGTTGAAGTCAGAAGTTTACATACGTTTTAATGACTCCAACCAAAGTGTATGTACACTTCTGACTTCAACTATATGTATGTATGTATGTACACACACAGTATATGCCTTAATTTAAAAGAAAATATTGACTCTTAGCTTTCATTTGACATATTGGTGCTCATGGGTCCTTTTAGATGGAAATGCCCATTACTAGTGGTGCAACGGATCACAAAACTCACGGTTCGGATCACGGTTTTGAGTCACAGATCGGATCATTTTTCRGATCAGCATAAAAACAAAAAAAGGGAGACAAATATAACTTTTCTTTCCTTTTATTACTTAAAGAAAACAAAGCAACTTTTCAATGTTTAAATAAAATCTTAAAATAAAAAATGCAATACTCAATTGTTAAATTAAAGTGCAATATGAGTCACGTAACCTTCCTTTGAACAATAGTGAATGAAAAAAGTGCCTGTGTCCACATCATTAAAAAAAAAGTTAAAAAAGAAAGCAAAGCAAACCTGAGCTTATAACTTCAAATTATATTTAAAAAAATTGAGGATGTCTACATTGTCTGGGGAGAGGGTAGACCTCTTTGCAGTCACTATGTCCCCTGCCGTGGAGAACACCTGGTCGCTAGGGACTGAAGGTAGCATCTTGCCATCATGGCAATGTGAGGGTATTTACACTCATTGCTTTTCCACCATGCCAGTGGATCACCATCCACTGGAATGCCGCTTGCTGCCTTGTAGGATGCCTCCTCCTCTTTGATGGTGTTGGCAAACGTCTTGCCTGTGTCCTTGCTCACAAAGGTCTCCCCGAAAAGCTCCTTCATGGCCAAATTATTTTGTGGACRAGATGCCTTGGAGTCTGCTCCTGTCGGCTCGGTGGCTTGACCCTGCAGAAAGAAATGACTTGATCTAACTAACTATTTATGATCATAGAACTATAATTGTGGCAATAACATTTAATAAAAAGACATTATTACAAATCAAAAATGGATGATTCTAATAGAAATAGCATAGACTAAGATTAGACTGCAGTATATTATTTAAGTAATTCACTCTTACTTTTTACCTCTTCAGTGGCCACAATCTCAATGGTGAGATGTCCTCCGGTGTAGGGCAGGGTCTAGGTGAGACAGGGACTTGAACCTTGGATCCAGTGCAGTAGATCTATGAAGGTAGTCCTGTACATTAGGGGGTTATCTGGCGTTCAGGTCCTCTCTAATGGCAGCCTTGACATCTCTAGTGATGGTGCCGTCTTCCTCACTTGGGGCCATGGATTGTAGGATCCTTGTTTTCAGAGGTAGGATCATGGACACAGACGGTGCAGTTTCAGCGCTCAATAGGGTTGTAACCGTTTTGAGGGGTTTGAGCACCTGGAAACGGTGCTGCTCAAGATGGAACGCCACTTGTTGGAGAGCTATCTTGTTGTGGCATCGTGTATGAGCTTGTGGGTCGGTAGCTGTATCATTTCCTGCTTGGTCTTAAGCACATGAGCGGCTGTTGTGCTTCGGTGGAAAAAGGAAACCACCTTCCTGATCCTCCCAAGGAGGCGGTCCATCTGGTTCACTGAGATTCTCCTTTGGGATGCTAAATTGATCACATGTGCAAAGCAAGCTATCTGTGGCCCCAGTCCAGCTTCCATCACTGCATTTACTTGGTTCTTGGCATTATCTGTGGTGGTTGGGATACTGCTATTGGGCCTCTAGCTTCCATTCTGCTACTGCTCCTAGCAGTACCTGCACCAGGTTTGTGCCTGTGTGACTCTCAGAGGGGGCGTGTCTGTAGCACCGGACTTCACATCTCCCACTCCTCTGTGGTGTAGTGAGCAGTCAGAGTCATGTAGCTTTCCGTTGCCCTGGAGGTCCACCCGTCTGTGGTAAGGGCAACAGAGGATGCCTGGGATAATTCAGCGACAATTTATAATCTTTTCCTGTTCATAAAGTTCTGGCACGATCTCCATTCTGAAGTGGCTCCGTGAGGGTATTTCGTCGAGGGGATTTCGTAGCGTGGCTCAAGCATTTCCACCATATGTTTAAACCYTTTGTTTCCCACAACAGAGTACGGCCTCATGTCTGCAGCGATAAACACCCCAATAGATTTGGTGATGACTTAAGCCCGGTCTGATTCTGCAGCAAAGGGCTTAAATGCCGCGGTGAGAAGTTGTTGTCTCTTGGCTGAGTTGGCTCCCGTCACTGACACACAGGGTGCTGACGCTTTCAAATTGTGTGGCCACGCTCCATGTATTTCCATGATCACACGGCTTTCTTGTGGCACAATGCCTACACACCGTAATGGTGTTGTTCACCGCCCTTCTTCCGTCATCATATTTGACAGGGGAGCCAAAATGCTCCCATGCATGAGACTTAAATGAAGCGGGAGGCTTTTCCAGTTCTTCAGCTCCTCCGCTGGCCATGGCTGTCACTGCTTTTTTCCTTCTTTGCAACGCGAGCATCCAGGAATGATTCATTGGGATTCAACTGCTTTAAAAAAAAAATGTTTTTAATCAACCTTCAGAGTAAAACACAGCATGCATCTGTCTGGTCTTTACCTTTTCACTGCAACTCTGCGTCGAGATTTAGGGAATTATTACTTTAAAAAAGTAACAGCGGCAGTAAAACTATTTCACACTATGATGGTTCAACTTTGCAATTGATCTGCGGTTCACACGCGTGCCGAACCGTGTGGGGGTGATCCGCACGGATCAACTACGGTCCGTTACACCACTACCCATTACCCACAATCCTTTCCWGGCAGCCAGTACATGGCAAACCACTTAGTCTCMTATGCAGCATTGAAAATAGGCAAAGGTGGATAAATATACAGCAGGTGAAAATGGAACCGGGAGGTTGAGAACATAGTGCAGCAGGAAGCCGAGGACTATGTTGCATTCTGGTTACGGCAGGAGCCAGGAAGCAGGAGCCAGGAAGCAGGARCCAGGAGGACATGGGTTGCATCTCAATACACCAAAAAATGGTCTCCATATCTGCACTGGCATTAAAGAACTGGACAGGTGAAAGCAACTTACTATAGCAGGCATCCTCCACATTGCCTTCACCTATCCTGTGTTTTCAGAACGTCGCAGAGGGTGAGGAGATGTCACTTTAGAGAAAAGGTTATGTCCACGCACCGCTTGTCTGCTGCTCCCACAAGTGACGTTTCACTAAAAGCTACAGAAACAGCGTCTCCTCTGACGTGGTTGTCGTCAGGTAACCAAACCCACATGACACACAGGATGAAGCCATTTTTAGACACGTCTACAGCTTAGTGGCTACACCACGCCAGGTCTGCCATCGAGACGGACGGGACTGGGAAACAGAACGATCTTAAGCATTCATCCCCAAATGCACCATCATGGATGGATTAAAACAAAAAAAGGGTAGACTCAATCATTTAATGGCTAAAAACAGAACCTATCGATTTTGGGTCCTTTTAGAAGGCTAACAAATAACCAAGCTCACAGACAGCCGATAAAAGCCCATCCAACAACCGGGGCCACCTCTAATTGGACGGCAAACTGGACAATTCATCTCTCCATTTTAAAGAATGTGCGAGAGAAGCACTTAGGACTATTGACTTTTAAAAACACAAGCCGTATGTCTTGCCAACACAGCCAGTGTTGGTAGTGTTAGTCAAGGGGCCAACACTGATGGGTTTCTATAGAGCCCCAATGATAGATGCTAAATTCTGCTATACAATGGCTAGTTGTCTGTCCATTTAGAAATCTCACACAGCTACACACATTGGGGTAAATCACAGCGTCATGGCTTGTCGCCATCCAAACCAGGGCCAGAAAGGATCATGTTTCCGGGGGACAGACCAGCGGCGACACAGCAGCTGTGGCCACCATGGCCCACGGGGGAAGTGTTATGGTGGGACACTGGATCCTCTCTCTCAATGAGTGATATTCAAACTTTCTCAGCAAAAACTAAATAAAACTTCAGAAACTTGTATCCAATATTATTTCACAAAGCAAGTTGACTGAGAGAACAATTATAATTCACAAATCTGGGAATACGCAGGTATACTTAAAATTTCTTTCCACACCGAGCCCCATCTCCAACTGCAATTCCACCGAGTCCCCCTAGGGGGGGGGGGGGCAATGTCACAGACTTTTCCTAGCCTACATCTGACCCAGAGAATCAGCATGGAGCCATTCGAATGTCTGAAGCTGTAATGCCTATAAAACAAGTCACAGTCCTCGTATCAGACGGTCATGGGGACGGTTGTGACAGCAGCTGTAAATATTGAAGCCTGGCGCGTACTGCTGTGATTTAAAAATCGGCAAGTGCGGCGGCGCTATGTTTACGAGGCATTAGATGCCAGCACCTGATGAATCCCCAGACAAGCCAGTTGCCGCATATCAACGAAATAATCATTTATAGAACAGGAAACGAGGAAGGCGGATGGGAAGATAAAAAGAGGGTCGGGAAAGGGGGGTCGGATAAGGGAGAATACAATTGAAGAGAGTGAATGGCCGATCACTGCTTGATGCTCTCACCAGAGCTCCTTATTGCATGTGTGAATACATACAATGTCTGAACTATTACATTCATATCATGAGACTACCATGGTTGAATTGTGCAATTCTATGCCACTGCAATGGCCACTTAACTTTGAATCAATGCAGTGAAAAGTTATGCTCAGCCTCAGTGTTACATTTCTGCTGGGTCATCACTATACAATCTCTTCACTTCGCGTCGACGAGCACCCATGCAGTTCTTCTGTGCACTTCTCTCACACACAAGTTGTAGCACAGGATTAGCCGTAGTGTTAGGTATCGGTGTGTCTGGGCTATAGCTGGGATGAGTTTAGAGTGAGGACGAGAGGTCTATTTGAGATGTGTCTAGAGACGTATCTAGAAACGTAATTCCGACACCACTCGCAACATTACTGAGAGATAAACAAAAACATCCCAATGAAACACGGTGACATTCAAAAAAAGACAGCGTGAAGGTAGAACATCCTAGCCCTCTCAGTTTGGCCGGGTGATGCGTGTTTGACGACGTACGCTAGTAGGTCTTGACAAACGCACACCTTTTGCAGTTTCCTACCCAATTTCAAATAGACCCCTTACCCATAACTCTGAACATTTTGGTCCGGTTTCCCGAGACACAGATTAAGCCTAGTCCAGGACAACAACAAAAACATTTTTAAATGGAATTTCCAGGACTAGACTTAATCTGTGCATGTGAAACCAGCCCATAGGCCTGGGGCCCCCCCTGGGTGCTAGTCTAGTTTTTTGTCCGAGCACTACACAGCTGTTTCAAATAACCAACTCATCAAACTTTGACTATTTGAATCAGCTGCGTAGTGCTAGAGCATCGACATTCCATCAATAATGTTTTTTTTCGTTGTCCTGGACTAGGCTTAATCTGTGCCTGCTGAGCGCAAACTTGAACGTTGTGAAGATTCTGCGCAACTTTCAGTGTGCGTTTACTTACAAACACTGAGGCTGTACCCGCTTTAAGTCAAGTACGCTACCGTGGATGAACATAATGTAGGCTTACCAGAGTGGCCTACCATCAAAAACAATGGAGAAAATGCATCCCATAACATGTAAAGAGCTGTTCATTCAGCCTACAGTAGCAAACAATGTGTGGTGTTCAATGAAAAAAAACATGCAGGGCTTGAAATTAACCTGTTTATCCTCTTATCCTTCAGACAATGAGGTGACCGAAAATGTTTTCTTGTTTGATGCAAGAAACCACTTTACAAAATAAAATGCATTATTATTCCCATACCATTATTACAGAGTATCAGACAAATGCCACCCTTTGCCTATTGGCTACTTAGCTTATTCAAGCCTGTCTCAAAATACAACACTGCCCCTTTAAGACAAAAAAAAAGCTCTTTAGCTGACTCGCTTTTCAAAGATGTCTAGAAATGTACACGTTTTGTGCTCTTGTAAGAAAAGCAATCACTCCCCCATTATGGACTACAAATGATCTATTACTGGGCTAATAACTCACTAACTAGCAAAGGATATGCACAAATGACCACACATGGCTACACGCAGTTCTTGCTCTGATCTCAAAACAAGCACATCTACTCACAACCGCTCATGCTGTAAACACAGTCCAGTTCAAAGTGAATGGCACAGATGCATTATGGCAATGGTCTATTTGCATATAGGCCTATTGCAGCTCTGATTGGTTATGGCGCACTGGTCTGTGTAGAGTACGGGCCTGAGTGGTGCCTGTCAATGCAATAGAATTCTACTCTTGATGCAGTCTGCCTACAACAAAATCTCGTGCATAGTTAGTTTTGCATACTAATACGTCTTGCATGCCTGCCGAGTGGTGCAGCAGTCTGCGTCACTGCAGACCCGGGTTCAATCCTGGGCTGCGTTGCAGCCGGCCGCGACCAGGAGATCCATGAAGCGGTGCACAATTGGCCCAGCGTCATCCGGGTTAAAAGGAGGGTTTGGCCGGTCTGGAAGTCCTTACCCCATCGCGCTCTAGCGACTCCTGTGGCGGGCCGGGCACATGCACCCTGACAAGGTCGCCAGTTGTTCAGTGTTTCCTTTGACATATTGGTGCGGCTGACTTCCAGGTTAAGCGAGCAGTGTGTCAAAAAGCAGTGCGGCTTGGCAGGGTCGTGTTTCAGAGGACGTACAGCTCTCTACCTTTGCCTCTCCCGAGTCCTACGGGAGTTGCAGCGATGGCACAATTGGAAATCACAAAATTGGGAAGAAATTGTCTCGCCTAGTTTGTTTTGTTTCTGTATKTTGCATTGAAAGTGGCTAATATTGCGTTGATTCTATCACAACTCCCACAGTCAAGGGACATGTTGATAGTGTTAACTAAAATGGGGGAAACTCTAGAAAGTTGAATCTCGTGCTTCTCTGTGCGGGCTGATATTTCTTCTGCTTCGCCAGTCCCAGGGRAGCTGCGCAGCTTAGAGGGAACATTGCTTAGAAGGCGTTCCACACTTACAAAAGTGGATGTGAAATGATCCATTAGAGATCGTAATTAGGGATTGTGAGTATGAAACCATTGCGAATCACCCTGGATTAGGAAGACCCTCAGAGCAGGTGGATTATTTCAGTCGGATAACCATCAGACTCTTACAGATCTAGATAAAGTCCATAAGGAATCTGAGTCCATCTGGGGGGGGTAATACACTAAACTATGATCTGATAAGAAATAATGCCTTTTCCATGATGTAATACGATTAATGGTATTAAAAACGGTGGATTAGTCATGAGTTTATTGTTTGAGTCAGAGTCTAGAGTGGCACATTATCAGCTGATTGACACTGCACAGTTTTCACTTAAAGTGGGGACTATTTCAGTTTTAAAATTTGAGTCACCCTTTGTAGCCTTAAGAAAATAGATGCCCTGAATCAAGATGGGGGTTTAAGTTATGGTTTGGCTTATGATATACTGAAGTTTAAGGCAGAATGTTACATTTCTATAAAGCTTCACAGCACCAGTCCTAGGGACACTTCAGTATATCAATAAAATCAGTAAACCTCATATCAAGGGACCTGCTGTGCACAACGAGCCGCTATCAAAATGTTGACAACTAAAATAATGTCCATAATAACTTCCAATTGTGCTCTGGGGCAAGCAATGGGACTGTAGTTCCTTCCCAAAGTTCAGACATAAAAATGCCAGACTCCAGCTCGCATAAATATTAGATGTTTTTATTTCTCTGGTTATTTTGTTGGCTTGTTCTTGGAGGGAAAACTCCCATACCCCCGTGCCCTTAGAGGACAGAGTAAAATCTCATTTCGACTAAAACGTCTGGGGTAGGCCTACGAATCATATCCAGCTGACACTTCTGGTACCACCGAGTATGTTATGAGCGTAGCGTCACTCTTTTTATACCACAGATGTTTTGAATGATATAAAAAGGCGATTCAATCTGAGCCTAATGTAGAAGCTCTGTACGGATAAATTATGCATTTCCTTTAAACTCCATGTGGGAAAATACTTTTTCATACTTGAATTTATTCAGTTCTCGGCTTTGCAATTGATTGAATTATTAAAATAAACTGAGCTAATGGCAGAATCTGTGGGTAATACCGAACAGAAAGCATGGAGAGGAGGAACTCCAAATCTCAAAGTAGTATTCCCTTCTTCCTCTCCATTTTCAAGCCCTAAAAACATATGTTGAGATTGCATAGAGCTGTTATATTTTATTGGGTCACAGTGGTTTATCCGTAGATTGTAATTTAGGTGTTGGTGGAGACCTCTGGAAAATTGTGTATATAATTACTGAATATATACTGAACAAAAATAAAATAAATTCCAACGATTTTACCGAGTTACAGCTCATATCAGTCAACTGAAAAACTCATTAGGCATAATCTATGGATTTCACATGACTGGGCAGGGGCGCAGCAATGGGTGGGCCTGTGAGGGCATAGGCCCAACCACTGGTGAGCCAGGCCCAGCCAATCAAAATGAGTTTCTCCCCACAAAAGGGGGTGGCTCCTCAGTTTCATCAGCTGTCCAGATGGCTGGTCTCAGACAATCCTACGGGTAAAGAAGCCAAATGTGGAGTTCCTGGGCTGGCATGGTTACACATGGTCTGCGCTTGTGAGGCCGGTTTGACGTACTGCCAAATTCTCTAAAACGTCGTTGGATGTGGCTTATGGTAGAGAAATTAACATTAAATTATCTGGCAACAGCTTGGTGGACATTCCTGCAGTCAACATACCAATTGCACGCTCCCTCAAAACTTGAGACATCTGTGGCATTGTGTTGCGTGACAAAATTGTACATTTCAAAGTGGCAATTTATTGTCCCCAGCACAAGGTGTACCTGTGTAATGACCATGCTGTTTAAATCAGCTTCTTGATATGCCACACCTGTCAGGTGGATGGATTATCTTGGCGAAGGAGAAATGCTCACTAACAGGKATGTAAACAAATTTGTGCACAAAATTTGAGAGAAATATTTTTTTCTCCAGTCAAGTTCTATCAGTGAATCGAACCACTCCCGATGCGCAGGGGTGTTAAATGTAAAACGCACTCCAGAGATTAGATAGTGACTTGTGTGAAGAGCGTCCTCCCACCATTCTCCACTTTAGAGAGTCCTCGTCGGTGTGTGCTGATAACCTGGGAGAGAGAGGAGGTGACTATTAAAGCGTTCTCTGTGGCCATTTGTGGGTTTCCCTCTCCCCCTCCTCCCCCGATGACTTGGCACTTTTCCAACCCGTCGGAGCTAGTGCTATAATAATGATGACCTCTACAAAACTTAAGTGGCCACAATTTATTTGAGTAAGAGAGAGCGGTCGCAGATGCTTTAGACGGGCCCTCTGAAATGCATTTCAGCGAGCGGAATGCAGTTTTTAAAATGGCTGACTTTAATGGAAATCAAGACAGGCCCTCGTCACAGTTAATATGACTGAGTGGGATATAATGGACTTGGCTGCAGCCCTGAGGAGAAAAAAAAAACTGAGCAGAAAATGACACTAAGCGCCATCCGCTAGCATCACTCAGTGACAGTAAATATAAGGGAAGTTCATTGGAAACAGACTTATGGTATGTCCCAAATACCACCCATTGGCCCTGGTCAAAAGTACTGCACTAACAGCAACTAGGGTGCCATTTGGAACGCACTCTTATACGTCAAGGAAGATCGGGGAAAAGTCTCCAATTTCTCCCTCTCCAAATACAGATTTTTCAAATTGAAAATCTAATCATATTAGAGGCTATGGTTATATCTCAAAGGAGCTGGTTGGTGTATTTTAGTGGAAAGGCCTGATTAAATAATGGATGCAAAAGAGACATGCTATATGCTGTTTGACGTTCATCACTGTCCGTGACCAAGGTAATAACACTGCAGTTACGCTCAGTGAAATGTTCATATAAAAAGTTAAAACAGGGAGGCAGAATGTTGGCCATTGAAAAATACCAGGCGCAGATGGTGGTTTCGATCTCTGTGTTCCTTGATACACACGCGGTCACACACATTCAAACATACAGCGTTTCAAAAGAGGATGTTCTCAGGTTGGTTAGTGTACATGGAAGGATCCTGTTTGTGTGTGTGTGTCAGTTCAGGTTAGTTGGTGAACATGGCCAGACTGTTTGAATTCGTACAGTATGCGCGAGTGTCTACGTGTTTGTGTGTACGCAGACACATGAGCGACTCAGACAGCCGCTGTTAGATAAGCTGACTATGTTCTCATCTACAAGGGGTCACGACCCCACAGTGCCCACTCAGACTCACGCGCTAGCAAGATGTCAGCAAGTCCTAAGGGGGCGGGGGAAGGGCTATTTAAAGACGCACGCCAAAAATGCAGCCGATAGACCAAACCAAAAAAAGGCTATTTTTAAGCACGCAATAAAGAATTACTTAAACTGTCTGTGAAAAATGTTTGGACAATAATGGAGGTTGACTAAGAGCAATATCCTGAGGTAAATGTGAAATTAGTTCATTTTATTATTACAGGCAAAAGAGCCCTAGAGATTCAAAGTTTCAAAGTCCCAGTTCATTTTCTGTGGGGTTGAGAATAAACCATAGCCTGGCAATTTGGTGAGGATCTCTACGACAGAGAATGAGCGGTGAAGACCAGATATGTAAAAGCAAAGGAATGTCTGTCAAGTCCAGAGTAAATCTCAGTCAAGACATGGTGAGTCTGAGACTCCCCTTAAATCGACCGATGCCGAAGGGACACCTCAACGCCACGGCAAAAAAGGATAGAATCCACAATTACGCTCTCCCACAATTAACAGAATTGGGGCCAAGTTATTTTTGTGGGAAAYATGTGGGGAGCTCGGGCCGGTGGCACAGGAAAAGAGACGCCTGGGAAACAAAATAAGAGCTTGAGAAGACTGGTATGCTATTGGTGGATACGGTCCATTTTATGGGTTGCTCGGGGTTTTAGCTGTGGGTATTTAGGTGCGTTACTTCAAAGCAGTGTTGTCAGAGCAAAAGCATGATTTGCATTCAACTTTGAAATGAAATCCAATAAACCCAAAACAATGAACAAAACAAAATACAAGAATTTTAAAAGCTCTAATTGTGGTTTTAGATGTGGGTATTTTGGTCCGGCACTTCTAAGCGGTATTGTCCGAGCAAAAGCATGATTCCCATTAAGCTTTGAAATGAAATCAGATAAACCCAAAACAATAAACAAAGCAACACACAAAAGCTCCACTACTGTACAGAACAACTCCTGAGAAGGAAATGGATGAAAATGTGGGTCGTAATCTGGGATTATAACAGTTTCTTATTAACTGATCCTAGGTCAGTAAAACCCACGGTTGTCCACACATTGAACACGTTCTCGAAGAGCAACATCTGATCTAGGACCAGTGACCGTAACAGGACAAAGCAGTCGCGCAATTTGTAAATTAAAATGTGCCCATCAACTAAAGCCTGTCATTCAAACGGCTACCAGTGGATTTCCTTCATATATGTCAGATACAGTGCATTCGGAAAGTATTCAGACCCCTTGACTTTTCCATATTTTGTTACATTACAGCCTTATTTTAAAATGGATTATATTGTTTTTTTGACAAAGCAAAAACAGGTGGACATTTTTTTTACTACAGAAATATCACATTTACATAAGTATTCAGAGCCTTTAAATCAGTACTTTGTTGAAGCACCTTTGGCAGTGATTACAGCCAAGAGTCTTCTTGGGTATGACACTACAAGCTTGGCACCCCTGTATTTGGGTAGTTTCTCCCATTCTTCTCTGCAGATCCTCTCAAGCTCTGTCAGGTTGGATGGGGAGTTTTGCTGCACAGCTATTTCAGGTCTCTCCAGAGATGTTCGATCAGGTTCATGTCCAGGCTCTGGCTGAGCCACCCAAGGACATTCAGAGACTTGTCCCGAAGTCACTCCTGCGTTGTCTTGGCTGTGTGCTTAGGGTCGTTGTCCTGTTGGAAGGTGAACCTTCGCCCCAGTCTGAGGTCCTGAGCGCTCTAGAGCAGGTTCATCTTTCCCTCGATCCTGACTAGTCTCCCAGCCCCTGCCGCTGAAAAACATACCCACAATATGATGCTGCCACCACACTGCACCATAGGGACGGTGCCAGGTTTCCTCCAGACGCTTGGCATTCAGGATAAAAATAGTTCAATCTTGGTTTCATCAGACCAGAGAATCTTGTTTTTTTATGGTCTGATAGTCCTTTATGTGCCTTTTGGCAAACTCCAAGAGGGCACTCATGTGCCTTTTACTGAGGAGTGGCTTCCGTCTGGCCGATCTACCATAAAGACCTGATTGGTGGAGTGCTGCAGAGATGGTTGTTCTTCTGGAAGGTTCTCCCATTTCCACAGAGGAACTCTGCAGCTCTGTCAGTGACCATTGGGTTCTTGGTCACCTCCCTGACCAAGGCCACTCTTCCCCAATTGCTCAGTTTGCCCGGGCAGCCAGCTCTAGGAAGAGTCTTGGTGGTTCAAAACGTTTTACCATTTAAGAATGATGGAGGCACCTGTGTTCTTGGGGACCTTCAATGCTGCAGACATTTTTTGGTACCCTTCCCCATCTGTGCCTCAACGCAATCCTGTCCCAGAGCTCTATGGCAATTCCTTCAACCTCAWGGCTTGGTTTTTGCTTTGACATGCAATGTGGGACCTTTCCAAATCATGTCCAATCGATTGAATTGAAGAGTACTTTTGGGTGTCAGGGAAAATGTATGGAGTAAAAAGTACATACTTTTTCTTCAAGAATGTAGTGAAGTAAAAGTTGTCAAAAATATAAAAAGTAAAGTACAGATACCCCAGTATTTTTACTGCATAGTACATTGATGATAATTCGGTTAAAGTCCTCATACTATTTAGAAGGCTTTTAGTACTGAGGTACAGCACTAAAGTAGTATTCAGTAAACAGTATGTAGTATGACAATCCCGTCACAGCCCCGGCCAAATAGGCAGCTAGTGTAGAACACTTGAGAACACCTTTATCTCATTTTAGAAAAGCGGTGTGGGCTAAAGGCTGCTATGGTATAGTAAATTTGAGCAAGACACTTCACCCTAATTGCTCCTGTAAGTCACTCTGGATAAGAGCGTCTGCTAAATGACTAAAATGAAAATATCGAACTGCTTAGACCCCATATCACATTTGATCCCCAACAGGCCCTCCACTGGACTTAACAGTTTTAAATCAAATAATATCTCCCTGTTACCTGGCATCTGTTTCTTCAACCTCTCCACCCATTAGCGAACCCCCCTCTGTGTGAACAAATTATCCCGGGGGGGGACAATACGCTGACCCCCTCATGCCCACTACCCATACTGGGTCCGAGGCAACAACAGAGCCCTGCATCAGGTCATCGAGCAGTAGCCACTGCCCTGAGAGTGCTAATGTAAGCTAATGCAACTACGCAACACAAGGCCCTGCTCTGTGCGTTGTGGCTGGGGGGGAAAGCAATAGGATGTGACAACCTGCCATGTTGCTTCTGTCCAGTGTGGGTCACTGTGCTACTGTTATAGAGCAGCAGTAGAAACCTGTGGAGGAGCAGGATGAGGATTAGAAGAGTGAGGCGGGAAAGGGGGAGAGGCGGGAAAGGGGGAGAGGCGGGAAAGGGGGCAAAGCGACAGAGCGAAAAAGACAGAACGAGAGATGGAAATAGAGACAGGGAGCAGAATAGGACTCGTTCACGTCACCACTCCATCCCGTCAGGCAGAAACAGAGAAAGGGCATTAGCGTTAGCGATGGTATTAGCGCTAGCTACGATTAGCATGGTAGCGTTATGTAAGCTGTATGGCAGAAATGTCCTCTAGCAGTGAACAATACATCAAGAGTTGCTGCCGCTGTCTCCTCTACCCCACTGGGACACGGCCATAGCGATTAACAGTCAGCGCTAATGGGAAGTAATTGCAGTATAGAGATGGACCGCTATCCAAAACAAGATAGAACCGGTTCATCAGAAAAGTAGGTATTTATCATATGAGTAAATTGTCTGAATTCAAAATGCGATTCTCTACCAATGTGTGGAGATGTGGATAGCGATAAACAAGTCAAGGTAGCCTGGAGAGAAAGGACTGCCTATAAATCTTGCTCAATTTGGCACTCTTTCTGTTGTTCTGTCTGCCCATCTCTGTCATTCTGTTTACCTGTCTATCTGTGGTCCTGTCAGTTCCTAGGTCAGTCCCTCTGTGTGTGTGTGTGTGTGTGTGTGTGTGTGTGTGTGTGTGTGTGTGTGTGTGTGTTTGCATGTCTGTGTGGTCACGGTGGAGGAGTGTGTATTTCAGCACACATCTTTATTCTACTGAAGGACTGTCTGTCCACAGGCCATCATGTCCATATTGCATACCCTGATGAATAGACCTGGCAGACGTTGGCACCATGTGACATCGCAAAAAAAAAAAAAGAACAACAAAAAAAAGTGGAGTCAGTAGACAGAGTATGACAGAGCTCCAATGTAGACCGCTGTCTCGCGATCATATTTCACGTTTCACGTGCCATGCTCACTTCTCGTGGAATCGTCTACTGGAATGCTGCAGACGTGGCAAAACGGTTTATTTCAGATACAATAGTCAACAAATATTCAAAACCCTACTTTTCATTTTCAAGCCATCTTGGAATGTGACAGGGCCTTCGATCCCTCTGTGCGACACAGTGCATGGGCTGACTAACTGTTAAAGCAGTTTCGTTATCTGCCCTGCCAGACAGTCTCTTTATGGAGACTTTCTCTGTAAAACAGCAGGCATTACTGACAGGCCAAGGTTGGTAAGTCAAATCAGTGAAAGCAAGTCACTGCTAATCATCTGAGAAGGGTCCTAAAACGGGCCACTGCTAAGAAGGGTACTAGGTTCTAAAGTCCTAGGAGGGCATAGGACGCAGAGCTTTTCAACTCCATGCTTGGAGGGCCGAGCCCCAAACACTGCCGGTGTTCCTTCTCTACGATTCTAATCGTGACATGAATCAATCCATTGGCGAGCAACTAGGTAGAAAAGAAAACAGCAGTACTTCAGCTCTGCAGGCCTGCAATTAAAAAGCCTTGGTGAGGGCCTCTATACTGTCTTTCAATCTCTGTGAATCCGACCTGACATCCATTTAATAGGCTTGACCTTTCCTATTCGCGGCTAGGCGGTGAGGAGGAGACAGACGTTGCGGGGGAGTTGGGAGCAAGAGCACCGTCTGTTAATTGGGTGTTTAGCCTTGGAAAGAAGACCTTTCGTGACGTGCGAAGAGCTGAAAAGCCCCACAGGGGACTTGCAGAGTCTTTGGACACCAGGCTAGAGAACCTAATTTTTCTAAAACACTCCTATGCTAATGCTAACACTAACTGCTAATGAGTTTGAAGGTGAAGGGAATGTGGTAGTAAGAGTGAAGCAGCTAGCCTAGTGCTGAAGGAAATGCCCTTTCAGTGTAGAGAGGATCATTATTCAGGCAGGCTTAATGCTAATGCTACATCGCTAATGATAATAGCTAAATGCTAATTGTTTTGAAGGTGGCCATCTGCGAGAAAGTGGAATGAGGGGTGAAGCAGCTAGCGCAAAGAGCATTGCCCTTCCAGTGCAGAGAATGCTAACGCTACATTGCTAATGCTAATGGTTTTGAAGGTGAATGCGGCTATCTGCAGGAACAAACCAGGAGGGGTGATGTCATGCTAAGACAATTGCCCTTCAACTGCAAAGGGGGACAGCGTTCCCTGCATCCTTAATGTAGCGGAGTGGCTAAGGAAGTGGCTAAGGAAGGAATTCCCCCACTCAATGAATACATGGTGGATATAACATTGATATTGACATAGCCTACCATCAGTCTACTARACAGGCACGATTAAAAAGAGAAGTAGATGACAACAGACCATTATTTAATTATTCGATTAGCTGTACCTAACAATGGTATTAACTCCCCATAGATATACTGAATTACACAGGTGCAGGGTGAACTACGGGTAGTAGGATGATAAGGTGGTCTTTATACAAGGGCGAGTGGGTTATACTTACGTCCCTTAGACCGGTCCTTTGCCCTCCGGAGGGGGTCTGGAGCAGGGAGAGAACTCTATTTGCGTTTACATTCTAGTCAGTTAGTAAATGCTCTTCCAGGAGCAATTAGGCAACTTCCTCCCACTTCAGAATTTCACCGTGAGGTCGTAGGGCACGTGGATCAAAAAGGTCACCGGTGCAAACAAAGTTTATAGACTCAGAGGTTAAAGTATCTTGGAAAGGTGACAAAGTCAAAAGGTTTGAAATGTAAAGAATGTCAAAGACAAACTCTTGGTGTGTCGAGTTGGATTGGAGAGCCCTTGTTTTGGTACCAGTCTCAATCTTTTGATTCTGTGTACCAGAATAATACTTTAAGTACCCTCCTGGTGATTTGGGCTCTTGTTACAGACAATCATACGTCTATTTTCATCGCCGTCATCAAATAGCAACAGGCCTAAAGAGTTTAGCTGTGACACAACCCTGACACACCACTCTCCCAGCTAACGGGTAAGCAATAGCAGACATTACATAGTCCTGAAAATGTGGGTGTTATTGTGTGTGCATGTCTGTGGGTGCTGTGGGTGTTTTTGCTGACCTCCGTGTGCGTGTGTGTGAGCATACATGTGTTTGTATGCGTGTAGTTCGGTATGCACGCATAAGTGTGGGTGTATCTGTGCATACGTGTTTGCCGAGTTCCACATTCTTACACGGCATTGTAACTCAAGAGGCTTGTTTTTCACTGCTCGCTGCAAAGCAATCTTTGGAAGATCTTTTGTCCTTGCGTACGACAGGGCCTTTTAACAAATGACCCTAAACTGGATGGTATGAGGAAGATGAAAAAAAAGAAACATGAGTTGCCAAACCAGACACATTTATCTTCAACATATTTCAACCTAACTGAGATCTAACTAATGATACATCTGCAAACACTTCAACTGAGCCCTCTTGACTATTTGTCAGTCAAGCCCTCTTCTTCCTGAACTAAACTGAAATCCTTTGCCTCTAAATAAAACTGAACCACATTCCATCCATTAACGCCCTATCGATTGATCACTGTGCGTACACAACCCTGCAGGGGTAAACATGTCTCTGTCCCATTCGCCAATGGGCATGCAACAAAGTGTCCCTGTGTGTGTGTGTGTGAGGTCAGGGGGAACGAGGGCCAAGCGAGCTGCATGCTCTCTCTCTGCATGTGTGTGTGGTGGGGGGGTCAAGGTGGCATTCCTCAACACATCAGAGACTAGCCTAATGGACAGATCATTGTAGAGGGGGAAAAATAAAATAATCTGGTGTTGATGCACTCTGTGAAAGTGAAAAGGGTAGAATGAAGTAGGAGAGGGAGAGAAAAGGCAGGGGAGGGTTTGGGGAATTGGTTGGTTTTGGTTCTCTTTCAATATGGGTTCAAATTGGAGAGTTATGGAAGTCTTCCTGGTACTTCACAAAATTCAATCCATCGCACTCCCTCCATCTTCCCCCCGTTTTCCCTCTCTTTCAATATTTTAGCCAAGTTGTATTTGCAATATGATGACACATCAGTGTTCAAGACAGCCAAGTGGCACAGGATCAGTGAGGCTGTGTAAACATGACGAGCATTGACAAGATTGCAGAGGCGAAAGCACTAAAGGCCATACACCATTTGGACAGGCAGCCAAGATGTTAGAAGTGAAAATGCAAGCAACATATTGTTTTTGTGCCTGTATTGTAGGTTATTTGAAGAGCCTGGTTTGGGATTGACGTTTCTGTGTTCCAAATGAAAGCGGAATACTGTTTTGAGGTTAGGGAAGAAAAACCTMGGGTTTTCATTGAAACCATTTTTGTCCTGTCCACTGTTGGGTTTGGCTATGGTGCAGTGCTGCGATGTAGTGGTACTGTTCTGTTCCAACAGACAAATAGTAGCCAATCTAATCATATCACAAAAAAAAACAATTTAAAAAAAGGTACAGTTTTCTCAATCAAAAACAATAAATTACCTAAATCAAATACTATAATGCAATACTAAACAAAGCAAATAAACTTTTAAAAAAGTAAAATAAATACTTGTTTATCACTCCTTAATGAATTATTCATACTTTGAGTGCAAATACTTACTGCTGGACTATTCCATTCACATTTGCCCCTCATTGTTGATTTGATGACAACTTATGAATTGTTATCAACATCATACATCCAGTCCACTAATACGCAAGTGGTTGACAGCCTATGGTTTGTGAGGCATGTCCATTCAAACAAAGCCTACTATGACTGACATTACACCTGCAAACACAGCAAAAACCATTACCTTTCATTTACAACCAGCAAGTGCAAGAGTGCCCCAAAAAACAAATCTTACCGTCATAAAAATCAAAAGCAGGGAGACTTATTTGGGAGAGACGGACATCGGCGATCTCAATTCCACACTCCACCTCAGGCTTTAAATCCAGAGTCTAGTCTGTCCGTTCCTGGGAAGCACACAGATGCAACAGAGAGAAGAGAAAACAGAGTTAAAGAGAGTTAAAAAGAGAGAGAGAGAGAGAGAGAGTTCTCTGTTTAGGTGAAGCAGTGATGAGATAGCATGTCTGCGTCTCAAAATAGGGCTGCAACTACAGGACTGGAAAGTTACCCCTAGAGTAGGGGGGTCAGAGTGTGTGGGAATGTGTATGGGGGGGTGGATAAAGTGACAGGACCTGCTTCTGAATATACATACGTACATACATACACACACGTACAGCCATCACACACCTCCCCATCCCAGGCATGAGCTATACCAGCAGTGCAGTAGCTCAGTAGCAGACAGGCATTCCTCTGGCCAGATCAGCAGCACAGTAAAAATAAATGATGGATAGGAGAAAGGGGACGAAATGGGTCGACTTTGTGGAGTGAGGTGTCAGAGGTAGCGCACAACCATCTCTCCCCAGCGTCGCTATTTGAACGGCTCTGTCCGTGCCACTAACTTATTGAGGGCCATGGAAAGTAGCGTTTCTGTACAGAAACGAAGCTGAGCAACAAGCCACATTTGATATGGCCCATGCAGTCTCCGAATGGTTTATGGAACATGCCGTACACAATCTTTCGCTCTCTGCTGTTGACAGTTTGATCATCTGTCAGAAAAGTTGGCCAGGCTCAGTGTGATGATCCGCGCGCACATAAACATTAAGCACACACACAGACACACCCTCCCTTCCAACCTATCCCGACCAGCTATTCGCAGGCAAGTGATGTAACCAGAGCTATATTCACCTTGCATTTAGAGGCTGGTCATCGCATGCCATAACACAGCTACTGGACAACTTCCACCTCTCTAAACGCAGCAGTAAACCAAACAGACACAAATAGATGCAGCAAGGGGGACACACACACACACACACACACAACATAACATAAGCTTCATCCACCTGGTCCCTGAGATGTTCATTAAGTTCCTTTAAAGAAGCCTTTGGATGAGTCAAATTAAAAACTCACTGGTGGTCACTGATGAGGTAACCAATACTGATCAATGATTCAACATATTTAAGAAAAGGAGTTAGCTATCGTGGACGAGCCTCAATTCATTACCGCAATTTCTCCCGTGATCTTCACCGGCTCACACTCAAGTGCTCTCTCATGGGCTTCGTCCCAATATAATACATTCATTTCCTACTTTCCAATCAAACCAGATGGATGACAAGACTGGATAGGTTTTCATTTAATTGTTTTCATCAAGATGAGTAATTTAAAATCAGTGGCCATGAAGGAAATGAGGAAGCTTTCAAGGAAATAGCCGAATGGAGAGATGTTTAACTTGTTTCCACAGGCAGAGGCTTCCATGACATACATGCCTACAGAAACTGCTGTGGACAACCACGCCCTTTTCTTGTGGATTTTGGGTGACTCCTACAATTGCCAACCACAAGAGCTACTTTGGCCATTTGGGTTGCAGCTTTTTCCTGTTGTGAGGTCTGCTGTTTACAGAAAGGCACATTGATGTACAGCACAGTGCCTATTACGTGGTTCCCACTGTGGACGTGCTAAGAGAAATGGAGATTTTCATGTTGTTGGAGAGAGGAGGACAATGCTTTCATTTTTTGTGATGTGAGAGAAAAAAACAAGTTGTGCTCCATCCACTGCTATAAGTTTATTTTGCGTTAAAAATGGTGCCAATGGTCTGTATTGATAACTTCAGAACTTTACTTAACATCATGTATTCGTGAGCTATAAATATGATGACTCGCATGTGAAGGTACCGTACAAAACAGACTAACTTCATTTCACAAAAAGTATATTTGCATAATTATAAAGGTCATGCAACCTGAATTGCAAGTATTTTGATCATCCACATGCTTTGAGACACAGAACTCACTGTTAATCGAATAGGTGTTTAAATGATTCTGATGCTAACTACCGTGATGCTAACTAATACCAGTTTCTAAACCCAGTAGCGCAACATCGCAAAACTTCCGGGAACATTTGTCAAGCAAACCAAGCAGACGGGGTTTGTGGTTTGAAAATTCTTAATTCTTAAGTTGTTAATTTTCTCAAAATCTAAAAAGGCACAACCCTAGATTGGAGCCAATGTCTTCAAGTAGTTGAACGTGTTATTACTCCAACTTTATGAAAGTGACAAACTGACACGTTTTTTTTTATTTTAGTCCAAAACAACTCTATATCAAAGGAGTGCCTTTGATTTGATGGCATGAACAAGCGCAGTTCAGCACGAGACGACCGTTAGACACGATGACGTGTTTCTACACATGAGCTTAGCTAGCCAATGTCACGAGAAGCAGTTTCTGCCTGTCTTCATACTGTGCCATCTTTGCTAATACTTTCAACTAGTTAGCTTGATGCTAATGGATACTAAACAACAAGCTAACTCCTTGCGATAGAGCTAGCAACAAGTCAACCGCAAACTGTGCTAACAACAACAACCTGGTGCTAACTGATGCTAACAACAAACTAAGTCCTAGCAATAGAGCTAGCAACAGTTGAACCGCTAGCACAGTGCTAACAAGAAGGCCCAGAGAAACTCTCATCCAACTGCATGTCCAGCAACTATGCAGTGTGACAAAATGGTAAATGGAGCATCGATTCAGCCAGCTGCCCGTCCCGGATCAGCACAGTCTGAGTCCCTCTGTCACCCTGCCAATGATGGAGTGGTAACGCTCAAATCCCCTCTAAAAAAAGGTACCGACGGCCACCATGGAAACAAGCAGCGCTGACGACATGATAACATGTCTCCTGCCACTGAGGTAGTCCCCTTCTAAGCCTGAGACCTTGAGGACCACAGCGATTGGGGCGTCAGCTGTCATGATTAAGTGGCAACTGGTAGCGCTAAAAACCGCCGATCGAACACGTGCCGGGGATAGCTGCGGTATCTCGGCGCGCTGAGAATTGACATGTGCTAATGATGTAACCTTGGGGGGGATATTCAGGTCGATCATGGACCTAAAAGGAGCGGTCTGTCATTCTGTCTGTTATTTTGAGGGCCAGAAGGAGAGCAATTTCCAGTCTGTTCCATTTCAGTTCTAGTCATGAAGAGAGATAAATGGGATGTTTTCATCCACCCTGGTACTGAGTAGTCTTACGGCATTTAAACACAAATTGGGCATTTTCGTGATTGCTGTTCAGGTAGAAACTTCAGTAATACAGATATTGAAAAATTTATAAAAAATGATTAACCAAATATGGTGCACGAACAGCTCTGGAATTATCTCATTAAAGTACCAGAGACCAGAAAACCTGGTGCACACACACACACGAGCCAATCAGGACTAGACGGACACGTCAACATCGTGTCACTGGCCTGATTTCAACACTCAATCCATTATCAGCACCAATATGGGTCCAGCCATTCCCAGCTAAGTAAGTGACAAGTTATAAAAAGCAGAGGAGCAGGGTAAACACAAATTACAGTGACACTGTGTGTACCAAATTACACTATTCCCTATAGAGTGTACTTCCTCTAGGGCTCTGGTCAAAGTAATGCATTCTCCCTGGAATAGAGTGCCATTTGGGGCACATCCAACCTCAGTTTAGGGATGGACCAAAAATACAAAAACGGGGCCCTAGGCCTATATTTCACCCCACTAGCAAACATCCCAGAAAATAACCTTAAGCCAGTGACATTTTTATTTATGGGTGGTTGGCTTCATGCAAATAGAATTACTCTATGGTTGGCTTAATATATGTCACCTATGGATAACGACGAACACTGTCCTGGTATGCTGATTATATAAAACCTGTTATAATAGCCTGTTTATAAGTTGCCGTGGTTAACGCAACATAAACTAGGCCTAAGTTAAATCATATAGAGAGCTACAGTATACAGTAGTCGGCTATGTGACCTTTGCCATGTAAAGGTTAGATACAGCACGATAAGATTAATGGCAAAATGGCCCCGAATAGAATTCAACATAGGCTATGGCTAAAGTTGAAATACCCTTGACATATAAAATAAACTGCATCCCACTGTTGAGCCTGAACCTTACAAGTGTTGGGAGATCGATGTCATAAGTGGGAACATTATTCTCCTATGATAGGAGTGCTGTAAGAACATTATGAACATTATGACACAAGTCATCCATCAATCCTGCTCAACCTCTCCCAGACTCCCTCACACCTCTGCCCTGGGACCCACCGAYGGGCCCATTTCCTGCCGCCTCRCCCGGCAGCCAATCGGGCACCCACGCTCACTACTTCCCTCGCATTCTGCCCGGTAACAGGATCCAAACTGTTGGCGGGGGCGCTCTGGCATTTTGGCTGAGGACGTGTCAACCCCGGGATTTACACATACTTGACTGGTGCAGGGTTTAGAGACGGGAGGCTTTCTTTAGCGCCACACCTCTTTCATCAAACCGGGAGAGACAGGAGCAATGAAGGGAAAGAGGGAAAGCCAGAGAGAGGGAGAGTGGCATGGCATTTAGGATGGGTGTGGCACGGGTGGTGTGTGTGTGTGTAGCACTTACTTCTTCTACATACCCAAATGCCAGTTCCGCTATACCGGCACCTATTGCAGAGGCGTTGGCGCAAACTACTCTCGCARCTGGTACACCGTCCAGTAGCATGTGTCATCACGGAAATAGAATACACAGAGAGAAGGAGAGAAAGGAAGAGAGAGAAARAGAGAGAAAAAGAGCAAAACGGATGTCGGATTATCATTAATACTTTCCTCCCCCGTAATCTTTACGGCTCACTTTCACCGCCTACCCCGGGCCCACAGAAAGGTCACAGAGGAACAAGCCTTGGGCCAGGGCCAGAGGGGCACCACCACTGTGCCTTATCAGAGAGAGCTTGACCTTTGACCCCCATGAATCACTGCACTTTTCCCCCGCATGCAACAAACAGGACGTAAACAAACGAGACCCGGGAAGGGAGTAGCTGGTTTGACACTTTGAAAGCGATCTTATAAAGAAACTTAGGCTTCATACATTCAATAACCTCAGAAAGAACTCCTACAATCGAAACACTGCAGGCTTAAGCTTTCAGTACTTTGTGTTGATMTCTAGAATATTCTACAGYGCCCTAAAGCGTTAGAGGATTTGCTTGACTCAGCAATAGCTGTTTCTAGACTGTAGCACCCACTGTAGCACTTCAGAAAAGTACAATAGTCCTGCTACATGTAGAGAGAAAAAGCTATTGTGTGCCCTCTTTCACACAGAGAAGATCTGGTTGGTGTTCTGGTGACATCGACCCCTCTTGAAGCTGTGAAAAATAGCACCCGGCTCCCAAAGGACACCCTAACCCCTATATAGTGCACTACTTTCGACCATAGCCCTATGAATAGGGTGCCATTTGGGACACACACACAACGTGTCATATCCAGCTGCCTGAGGGAAAAGGTCAATTGGGTCCTTTGTCACAAGAAACTCAGCCGTGGGACTTCCTTACCCAGGTCATGTCCATGTAAAAGGACCCATGAGCACCAACTTGAAGTTCATAGGAGCAAGTTCATAGGAGTATATCAAATTGGGTGCCGAATGAAAGCTAAGAGTCTATATAAAATAAAATAAATGAAGGCATATACACACTGAGGCACATTGACTGACCAGGTGAAAGACTGACCAGGTGAAAGCTATAACCCCTTATTGGTGTCACCTGTTCAATCCACCTTAAATCAGTGTAGATGAAGTGGAGGAGATGGGTTAAAAGAAGGATTTTTAAGCCTTGAGACAATTGAGCCATCGATTGTGTGTGTGCCATTCAGAGGGTGAATGGGAAAAACAAAAGATTTAAGTGCCTTTAAAACAGGGTATGGTAGTAGGTGCCAGGCACACCAGTTTGAGTGTGTCAAGAACTGCAACGCTGCTGGGTTTTTCACTCACAACAGTTTCCCGTTTGTATCAAGAATGGTCCACCACCCAAAGGACATCCAGCCAACTTGACAGAACTGTGGGAAGCATTGSAGTCAACATCRGCCAGCATCCTTGTGGAATGCTTTCAACATCTTGTAGAGTCCATGCCCCAACGAATTGAGGCTGTTCTGAGGTCAAAAGGTGGTGCAACGCAATATTAGGAAGGAGTTCCTAATGTTTTGTACACTCRGTGTGTGTGTGTATACTTTTTATAGCTATTGTTTACAGGCTTCCTGGGMCGTATACAGAGTTCCCAGAATTTTCAAATCGGACCTTGTAGTCATGGCAGATATTGTAATTTTTGGTGACTTTAATATTCACATGGAAAAGTCCACAGACCCACTCCAAAAGGATTTTGGMGCTATCATCAACTCTGTGGGTTTTGTCCAACATGTCTCCAGACCGCATCATTTCCAGACATACCCTGGATCTAGTTTTGTCCCGTGGAAAAAATATTCTGGATCTAAATGTTTATCCTCATAATCCTGGCCTATCAGACCATCATTTTATTACGTTTGCAATCGTAAACAAATAATCTGCTCAGACCCCAATCAAGGATCATCAATTCTCGGACAAACCAAAGATTCCAAGATGCCATTCCAGACTCCCTCCACCTACCCAAGGACGTCAGAGTACAAAACTCATTTAACCAACTAATTGAGGATCTTAATTTAACCTTGCGTAATACCCTAGATGTAGTTGCACCCTTAAAAACAAAGACATTTGGTCCCTGGTATACAGAAAATATCCGAGCCCTGAAGTGAACTTCCAGGAAATTGGAAGAGAAATGGCGCCACACCAAACTGGAAGTCTTCCTGGACCAATCAAAGTTGGTCTTGTTTAGGGGCAGGGCTCATTAAAAYAATAGCGAGTGTGTAGAATAATACCCAAATATGAAAAGGAGGATATTACATATTTGTGCATCCATTTAGGATACATCACCATGAAGAGAATGACATATACATAATTATGCATTTCTGTGTAGCACAGATCAGGGACCCATGATGAAATTCAGTTACCATAATTCTGTTACCGGSTGTAAATCCACTTCACGTTCAATAATCAAAAGAGATTTTTTCAAAGTCAAGGTGTCATGTCATAACTGACACCGCATTCTTTCTGCAGACGTCTTTTAATCTTTAATCAGAGAAGATATTTCGTAACGTTTTTGGGAAAACGTGGACGAATAAAACAGAATTTATGAAATTCTTTGCACAGTCCTTCAAGTAAATGTGTTTTTATCAAATATTCTGTGGAAACTGTTAAAAGTGCATTGAGTTGTATGGTTTCTTAAACTTTGACATTAATGGTTTCGTTTGGCATAGATTTTAAGCGGGAAAAAAATCGGAGTTTCAGGGCAATTCTATTTCCGTGGAATTGCCCTCCATTGGATACACACTGCAGATGTCTACAGCTGATTGGACGGATCCCTTCTTCCTCTGTCACACTATAGGCTCTCAAATCCTTGCATCCCATCTCCATTTGGAACAGAATGCAGCCCGTTATAATTCTTATTCGGATTCCCATTAGCTGTTGAGGAAGCAGCAGCCATTCGTCCAGGGGTCCACACCAAAAACACAGAACATTAAATGGACAACAGCAACACAAATGTAAACTAAGAACACTATGACTATTTAAAAACCAGACAAGAGACCATTCTCCACTGATCTAGCCTTGTGTGACTATGTAATCCCACTATAGCTAATCAGCCTAAGGGCAAATCTGAGCTGCTTACTCTGAGGGAAGCCCTAAAGTCCACGGCATGCAACCTTCAACTTCACTTCATMATTTTGAAGAATTCGCAATTACCGTGACATGTAGTCGTTTTACTTACTTTAGTTAAATTCCCTGACTAAATCATTGTAAGTAAGAGCGTGCTCAGAATGACTCAAATTAAAATGTAAACGGATGGCAAACACGGTAGATAGTTGGAAGGGTTTTACTAAGACGAACGTTTCTGTGGAAAACTGGCATGGGAAAACAACAGTACGTCTGAATAAAAGGTCATMGAGTTGCTGTATTGGAGATCAGCAAATATGCTCCACGGCCCTTTTATCAAAAGGGTTCTGAGAAACAGTCCAGGCAAGCTTTTCAAAGACAGACCACTTGAGCCACGCCATCAGCTCTTCTACAGCAGGAAAGAGCGAGACAGAGACAAAGGAAGAGTGAATGGGSAAGCAAGGGAAATAGAAAAGGAAGAGAGCTGGAGAGAAGAGGGAATAAAACAGAGCGAGAGAGAATGTGCGGCCCGTTTTGTACTGTCGACAGAAACCGTATGGCATTCTCCAAATCCCAGATAGCCCGCCTAGATCCTGCACCACTCCCCTCTGCTCTCACTCAGTAACTCAAACGAGCAGGTAGCAGGTGCAGCCACATAGCTGTAGTGGTGGGTGACCGTAACACCATCCCTCCCTGGACCATCAATCAAGTGAAAATGCGATGATTGTCCCATTAATGTATGGTTATATTTAAGCCGTCCCTCCGGACTGTTTATTGGCTAGCTCGTCTTAGTGACATCCATTCAAACGCCAAGTTGCCAACTGTTGATTCCCATTATGAGTTTCATTGGACAAGGTTGGATTTCTCTCTTGTTCACACACAAACACACGTTACAAAGTAGTTTCCAAATACACACAACTACATCCAGCATTACACACAAACCCTTCTGCAAAACACACACACCCCAGACTCGCTCTCAGGTACACTCAGACACGGTATGCGGTTCCCGTAGTGATAGCATTAGAAAAGGAAAGGAGGGTTACCTAGTCAGTTGTACAACTGACTGCCCTAAACTGAAATGTGTCTTCCGCATTTAACCCAACCCCTCTGAATCGGAGAGGTGCGGGGGGCTGCCTTAATCGACATCCACATCGTCGGCGCTCGGGGGAACAGCCTTGATCAAGTGCAGAACGTCAGATTTCTACCTTGTCTGCTCGGGGATTCGATCCAGCAATCTTTCGGTTACTGGCCCAACGCTCTAACCACTAGGCTACCTGCGGCCAAACATTACACACCATTCATAAAAATAAAAAAAAATTGAGCAGGAAGAGAGGGAAGCATTGAAATGTGTGTGTGTGTGTGTGTGTGTGTGTGTGTGTGTGAGTGTGTGTGCTTGTACGTGCGTGTCTAACTAAATGACTAGACCGACAACAGGAAGTTACCACCGGCCTTTCACTTTTCCTCATTACATCATCCCTTTATTTGTGGGTAGGACCGAGTTACAGTAAAAAAAGGATTCAAGCCTCTTGAACATTTCCTGTCAGATCTGGGATGTCAACTCTGGGCATGAGTGAGCTCACTGAGCTACCGTATGTCTGAGACACAGCGGCTGTGAAAAGAGACTACAGTATTATGGCTGACTTAAATAGCCTACATGACAGTCCAGCTGTTCTATGTGACAGCATTCATTTCTCCAACTGAATATGCCATGATAAGCCATCAACTTTCTTAAAAATAAAATTCAAACGTAAAACAAGTCATTTATTTTGTGCTACCGCATAACTTATCAACTAATTTGATACAAAACATAAACCAACACCCTATGATCACCTTTAGGCAAATAATTATTAGAATTGTATGACTCATCAATAATTGCATACTATGGCATATGTTAAGACTGATTGCCATTGTTGAAGGGCATAGCAGTGAGTGGAGGAAGTGAAACCCCAGTAATGCTGCAACAATTGGCCAGGGTAATCTTCTTCATGTGCACTAAGCCTTTGATGCCCRTGCAGTGGGGACGGTGTAATGACACAAGACCATTCTGCTMGAGCCCAGTGAGTGAAGGGTGGTTAATAAGCATTTGAATCCAAAGAAAGTGATTTTGGTCATCAGTGAAAGTGAGTGGGTGACAACAATTTCAAATCAATTTTATCACTATGGTTTTAAAATGTTCAATGAAAGACGGAAGAAGGAGGCATTATTTGGAGGTATGAAAAACTGGAGAAAATATAACTTAATATAACTGGTTTTCCAGGTAGGCTATAGTCGTTTCATTCAATATCTMTTATACAATTTAGAAAGTAAACATGGATGGGGTTGATTGCTGGCTTGGCAAATGGTCACCCAGTYCAGGGTTTCCCAAACTCAGGCCTGGGCCCTCCAGCCCCCTGGGAGCATGGGTTGGATTTTCYGTAGCACTAACACAGCCGATTCAAATAACCATCACGCTTTGATTATTTGAATCAGCTGTGTAGTGCTKGTGCGGGCAACCTGGTCTCAAAGCCTTTCGTATTATTCTGTACGTAAACCCGTGACACTCCATTTAATTAAAGGGAAAGGGGGATACCTAGTCAGTTGTACGACTGAATGCCTTCAACTGAAATGTGTGCTCCACATTTAACCCAACCCCTCTGAATCAGAGAAGTGCAGGGGTCTGCCTTAAATCAACATTCCACGTCTTTCATCAACCGTGTGATATGTTACGTTTCGTATAGTATGTATTACTTTGTGGATGTTCATCTCCCATTTTGTATGATATGTTACGAATTACAATTTGTAATATATGTTACGAATTTGAAAATKTMATTTTACGAATTCTAGCTAGGTGGCTAACGTTAGATAGCTGGCTAACATTAGCTAGGCTAGGGTTTGGGTTAAGATATATGCCCACCCACCATACTTTCGTTTTTGCCTTAAGTAACCATCTGTTTTATGTAACCATAACAAAAGTAACATATTATACTAATTTGAGTGTGCCGGATTTACATGTACTATGTTACATCTAATCTATGAGACCAGGCTGCCAGCGGGGGCCCCAGGACCGAGTTTGGAAAACACAAAAGCAAGAGCAGTGCAACAATGTCATTATTGTATTCAACAAGACATCCCCTTTTCTCCTCACAACCCCCGGCTGGTCTCCACTAATGACAGTTTAATGATGGTCCTTGCCTAATTGTTATGTTAATTAAGGTGGCCAAATATTGGCGCATCAACTCACAACTCGAGTGCATCCTTTCTTGTTCAAGAAGGTCACGCTAGATTGGGTTACCGTAATCCTTCTTACTCATTGCCAAGAACTGGCAACACCGGTCCATTGGAATGTGATCAAATCGAATTGAAGTTGAGTTATCTAGAAGTTGACAAGGAGAAACTCACCATAATAAAAKATCAAATTTGTTGTTCAAATTATGGTGAGTATTTTATAGGCTACAGTATAGCAAATTAATTGGGGAAAGTAAYAACCATTCCGCTATGGCAGAGGACATTTAGGCTCAGCATCAGCACTGTTGTTTTCGTGAATGCATTCCCAAATAAGCAAACCGCAAAACACGATGTTCCATTGTTGCATTCCTTTCAACATTGGCAACATTGTCCACTCTGCTCAGGATAGATATTGGATAATAATGCTTTATCTTTGATATGAAACTCTGTAGTTATACTAGCTACAATATTATCAGATGTGCGCTAATTGCCGTAGCTTGCAGTGGCTGTTACATTGCTTACCTCAAAGCGAACGCGGMGACATCTGAAGAAATTCGCTCTGCAACAAAATACTGTATCAACCTAGTCGACAGGAGCCTGCTTGACCGGAATTAAAGTCCATACAAATCTGWTATGAGACGAGAAAATGGACAGCGTATACCCTTTTGTCAAGAACAATTCCGAATGACACCGCACACCTGCCTTGACGTCCTCAATTGGCTCGGTCCGATTTCAAATAAGCAAACGCGCATGGACGTTGCTAGTTCACGGTGCGGCCAGGGAAAAACAAAGCACCACCCTTTCTCCCGGGTAACTTGCTCTCACTCGGAGCTATGGAGAAAGCATTGCAGTAAAACTGTCCCTTTACTCCTGGCAAAACGCCGTCCCACCACGACAACACCTCTTGACTGAAGAGGGGCTGGCTGAAGAGGAGGAGGAGACGAGCGCTCACATTTTTTCCGCATGCTCTGTGCGTCGTGGGTGGGTGCCCCCAATCTGACAGCCCAGGAACAGCTCGCGTTTATCAGATATCCAATAGCTCAAGCCTGCCTCATTGTTTCCCAGGGAAAGGGCGGTTGTACGCGAGGATGATGATGCTATATGYTGTGAGCCCCTCCATGTGCAAAAATGGCCTCGTGCAGTAGGTTACGGGGCAGCCGCGAGCAGCTCATTGGTCCCTCCCGTAGTCATGGCAACGGCCGTGGCTCAATTATGTGCTCTTCTGGGAAGATGGGATAGAGATGAGAGATGTGCAGGTCACCTGTAATAGGGCAAAATGCATTCCCCTACATCTGAATATAGTTTGCAAAATACCTTCATGTGCTTTCATTGCAGTGGCCTATATTGAAGCCTTTAGCCTATACAGCCGGATTCTCTGCACTACTGGTTCGGATGCACAAACTGAGCCTGCAGTGTATGATCCATTGCTAGACTAATAGAATACCTGAAGATGAAATGCACATCTTGATAGATAACTGCGCATTGCAAATACGCACACACACACACATTGTATTACCATGGCTATGAAAGTATACCAACAATATTACGGCACATGTACACACAGTGAGTATTGAAAGTATGATGTAGCTTAACACACACACACACCACTGATTTATTCAGATGAAGTGTGAAGGGGTTGCCCATGACCCATATAGTGGATGTCCTATGAGGTTTCTGGTCATGGCAGGGGAAAGCACATTGCTTTGAGAGCAGGTTTGACACATGCTGCATACACACAGTGGACGCTTCATACTCACTACCATAACCTTGGTCACTGTCCAAATGGCTTTTGAAAGCTATATGCTCTGAATKAAATTAGATATGATACTCCCTGTGAAACATAGGGCATCATTTGTGTGTAGTGTTTCACAAAATGCCTCCTTGTACATTGTACATTTGAGATTTTTAATTTTTTTGAGACGAGTGTCCAACCAGCTATCGAAACCCAAGCTTCCCAACCAGCTCTGCCAGCCTTCGATACATCACTCTGGGCCTTTCAAGTGATAGAGATGACCTCAACTCCACAGTGATTATTATTTGACCCTGCTGGTCATCTATGAACATTGAAACATCTTGAAGAACGATCTGTCCGTAATGGCCACGTGCTCTATAATCTCCACCCGGCACAGCCAGAAAAGGACTGGTCACCCCTCAGAGCCTGGTTCCTCTAGGTGTCTGCCTTTCTATGGAGTTTTTCCTAGCCACAGTGCTTCTTCATCTGCATTGCTTGCTGTTTGGGGTTTTAGGCTGGTTTTCTGTATGAGCACTTTGTGACAACTGCTGATGTAAAAAGGACTTTATAAATACATTTGATTGATTGATTCAACAGATAAGGAATAATTTAGCCTGAGTGTCCAGGGCTATTCTTTACATTATCTGCTACATTACCAGTCCTTATAGCAGACACTAGACCGCTAGTGTTTTGCTACACCTGCCCAGACAGTTGTAAAMCCTTAACGGGTGTCGTAGTGGAATAACATGATTAAGAACAAATAGATTTTACCTGGAGTACTAATGCATCGTAACAGCACTGGGACAGAAGTTAATGAGACTAGCGGAAAGGGGGCGCACATACACTTGCACACACGCACGCACACACGACCAGAGGAACCCATATCGCTTATGAATTCTTCAAATGTTTTTCCAGCGTAGGTCGTTATGAACAGTCCAGTGGGCATATCAGTGGGGGACGRCTTCATAAGGGAGTGAAGACATAAGAAATGCCCCTGAAAGAAAAACGATAGTTGAAAGAGAGGAGAGCGGCCTTGTATTTCCAGCCGAGGCACTTATCCTACTGTACATCTCTCTCAGGTGTAGTCATGTTAAATGATTGGTTGATTGATTTGATTTGATAATGAGAAGTAGCAGGCTGCTCCAGCCGGAGACAACATTACATACATTAAACATGATCTAGGATAAAACCACAACAAAGCTTGAAGGCTTATTTGCATTGTGGTCCTCCGAATGGATTTGGTAGAAGTTGGCCATACCACTGATCTAGGGTCAGATGTTATCATCCCCCTGATGGTTAAGGATTGGGGTTAAGAGTAACTGATCCTAGATCTGTGGTTAATGGCACATTGTATATGAAGCGTCCATCCAGTTTGGTGTCCCCAGCCCCTCCCTCTACACAAGATCAAAGATGGCCAAATATAACCATTCGTTGATATGACCTTTGAGGGGTGCCAACAACATCAAAGAGTGTGTGTGTACGTGCAGGCGCGTGTGTGTCCAAATATGTGTGTGTGGTCTGTTTAGTTTCTGCTAGCATCTTGAAAAAATATACTCATACTGCAAAATCCAAAAGCATCCCACTGTTGTCAAGTGGAGCCCTTATTTTAGGAGGGTGTTATCCGCGGGGCATAGTGGACCCTTAAATAGCACCCTTATCCAGTCCCGTCGACTCCAGGGGGACAGACATGGGACAGGCCCCTCGCTGGGTCTGGAGAGAGAGGGTGACGCTGCGGTGGCGTCAAGTATGCAGAGACCCGCCGGTGACAGGGACACAGGCAGATATACTTAGGGGTGGCGGCTGGGGCCATTCCAATACACTGGTGGTTCATGGAAAATGCAAGCTCGTTTGCTGGAGGTCAGGCTTGTCTGCTGGATCTCTTGGCTTGATTTGCTTTTAACTCATACCCAGTCAGGATTGGAACTAGGCCTCACTGAACCAAGGATTTAGAAACTAAAATGCATCCTTTTCTTTCATGGGAATAATCACTGATAAGACATGACAAGTCAATAGTTCCTATCTGACCCCAGCACTTAGCCCAGTAGTCACTTCAATGCAGGGAGGAAAGAAGGAAATATGTATTTTCAAATGGCCTGAGAGTCTAAGAATTAAATGTTTAGAATCAAACCCTTGGTCCTTGGGCAGTGAGGCCTAGTTCCGATGCTTTGAAAATACATACTTCCTGTCTTGAAGGTGTCTGTGAATGTCGGAGCTAATAGCTAAAGGTCGATTCATAAACACAAAGGGTCCAGCACAGCAGTCAGTCTGACATAACAAAGGTGTGACATCATCCGGTACCGCCCGTCCCACCTCTCAAGTAGACGCCATCACGACCGACCACAGTGAAAAGGGGGGCTCCCTGCCCCCCCCGTGTCTCTCTTTAATTATCTCACGTCCAAGGGTTAAACATAGCGCCATGCCTCATCTGTGSTCGTTCACACAGCCTACAATAAAAGGGCTAGAAAGGTCAACTCGACACTCCATAGGACAAAATAACTTCTTTATCTGAGATTTTCCCCTCACATGGCTGTTCCCATCTGTTGGCTTCCAGAGGGGTACACATTCCAAACATCCGATATTGTCTTTATCGGTGGCCTGGTGAGCGTTAAGGGCCCCGCCGTGTGGTGCTGAATGGATGGTTGGCAGGTATGYGGAGAGGGCACAGGCAGGGACATTGTTGGGGCACTACAGTATGTTGCCACTTCCACTGTAAATTCCAGACAGACTTGTCTTTGATGATATTGCTTTGAGGGCTGGCCACATCAAGTGCCTGACCGGAAATGTGATCGACCAATGCTGCTGACGCAGGTCCTTTTAGGGTTATTGTAGTACAAATAATTACACTGAAAATAATTAACATTTGTGCATTTTGATCTAAGGTATTTTACTAAAGTGGTGAATTGAAATATACAGCACAACAAATTCCATTCTGTCTTAAGACCATTTTAATGTTAATCTCATAATGTACATTTTTATGTTAATCTCAACCGATTTAGTACGACTCACTTGGAACACAGTTGATCGGGTCTAGGCAAATCTAATATCTCCTGAATCGCATTGGAGTTGGTTAACCGTGCTAGGTTTTACCTTTAAATTCAGGACCTGTATTATACATTGTCCATGTCATCTAGACCCTTTTATTTTCCTGTCAGACCCTAACCTCCCTCCTATACTGTCACGACTTCCGCCGAAGTCGGTCCCTCTCCTTGTTCGGTCGACGTCGCCAGCCTTCTAGCCACCGCCGATCCGCTTTTCATTTTCCATTTGTTTTGTCTATGTCTTACACACCTGGTTTCACTCACCCAATTACCTGTTTATTATTTAACCCTCTGTTCCCCACATTTGGTTGTGAGTGACTGTTTGTTGTATTTGTGGGCTTGGTAATTCTGTTGCATTTTAATGACTTTGAGTAAAGTTACCTTTATTTACTCATCTCTGCTGTCCTGCGCCTGACTCCTCTGCACCAGCTACACATAGAACCTTACATATACGCTTCATTACCTGGTCCTAGTCAGACCTCCATCACTGTCATTGAATTTCCACCTCGCTCCGGTGGAGTGGAGGGGCTAGAGATGCTGATTTTGTCACCCACCCAACTCCCTTGACCAGCCTAGTACAGATTATGCCCGCTATGCCTTTTCCCCAAGCTCTACCCCCCCTGCCTGCATTAATCCATACAGCGGGCACTGCCAGCTGAAAGTGGCCATCTTATTCATGGCACTTCATTTCACATTAGGCCAGCTGGCGTTCTGCTGTTATTTGATGTACGTCAGTGGGGGACAGACAGAGAGAAAGTATGGAGACAGAGACAGACAGACAGGGAGGGAAAGAGAGCGAGAGAAAGAGAGAGAGGTGTACTGTGTGAGTGAGAGAGAGAGAATGAGACAGAGAGAGAGAGAGAAAGAAAGAGAGGGAGAGAGAGAGAGAGAGAGAGACAGAGAGAGACAGAGAGTGAGGGAAAGAAAGAGAGAGAGTGAGAGAGAGAACAAGGTGGATGGATGCCTTCGGATAACAGTGAGGATTTTGAAATGTGTCGTAACCACCACTTGTCAACCATGGAGGGACATGCTTGTCATGCCAAAAAAGACCTGACATCAGCATTGTCCAAAATCTCTGATGACAACGGCAACATCCTTTTCTCAAAAATAATTAGATTTTTTTTAAATAAATGCATTTAAGCATCAACTGCATGACATCCACTGCAGTTGTTGACTAAAGTTTACTAAAGCATTTATGAAATGCTTATGTACTTGTTATGAACAAAAGCCGTCACCCCGCCTCCATTTTGGTAAAAAGCTAAAGGAATGGGCCTGGAGAAATGTAAACACTCTCAAATTCATAGACAGAGCAATGGATGCAAGGACTGACCATCCATGATATCAAAATTGTTGTTTTAACCATGTTTTCAGCAACCAGATCTCACAGTCTCATGTCAGAATTAGACGTTCATCCATGTTTCTCAAACGTCAAATTTCGAAGTGTTTAAGATTAAGTTCAGGCATTAACTCCAAATTCTTAAGGTTAGGCATTAACTCAGAATGGTTAAGGTAATGGTTAAGGTTTGGGATAGGCTTAAAACAAAAATATCAAAAACAACTTTCTATTGATAGATTTGAACTTGCAACCTTCGGAATCGGAGAAAGATGCTTACATTTGATGCCCTAGCAAAACCAAAATCAAAACCTGTTACCCCTAGTGGCCGGTATCCACGTCATCTCCAGACGTCCTCAGACATAGATGGACGTTGATACTAACTTGTATCATGGGTGACCTGGCTGGTTTTCATGCTATACGGTGTTTGTTTACAATTACATTCATTACAAACATTGGAGTAAAACAAGCTTATATTTTGGGTTCTGATGCGGTATGACAGTTGAACTAAGCTCATGAGGCATTTATAAGTTATATTCTTCAAGAATCTATGGGTATACCATTCATTTATAAGTCCAAAAATGGATGTAGCAACTATATTACACACTGTATAATATCTATGATATGAAGAACTGAATGAAGTGAAGAACTGAATAACTTATCCTTCCTCACATCTCTCATCTTTCAACACCAGCTCCTATGAGCAGCCACACAACTACAGGCTCTCCAGGCATCAAAGTCGGTTTATATAAAATACAGTGACTTCATCCTGCTTCCAGCCACTGTGAAAAGGCTTGTCCAAGCAGTTCTCAGAACAGCCTTATCAGTAATACCGGGATGTGCTGAGAGCGCTAGTACCAGAGACGAGGGAAGGACCTGTGTAACCAGACATCACACCGACTGTAAAGGCTGTAATACACAAAATGAGATGCGCTCACACAATCACAAAAGTGCCTGTGAGCACATACAGGTGTACGATCTTAATTTGAAGATCCTACATCTGTACACAAAGGAGTACATGAACAAATGTGCACCAGCCTGCACGTGCACACACATGCCCAAAGGCAGGCAGGCAGACCTCTCACACCTCTGCTCAGACACAGATGGATGGCTCAGTGTCTGTGTGAGAGAGAGTTTTAGAGAGGGGGGAGAGAGAGAGGGGGAGAAAAGTAAAGAGAGGGAAAGAGAGAGCGTGTGTGTGTGTGTGTGTGTGTGTGTGTGTGTGTGTGTGTGTTCAGACAGGGGGGGGTCAATAAGCATCGCACATCACAACCAGTACGCTTCCACGTCTGTATCAACCTCTTTGTCTTTCTCTGTCTGGACCTTTTTCTCTCCATCTCTTCCTGTCTCTGATGGGAGATGGCATTTTGTCTGACAGCTGTGCCAGCAACCTGCCAGTCACTGCCCAGCAAAACAACGAAAGAATAAGTTGACCTGTCTGGTTGCGAAATTGCGACGCAACCGAAAATGCCAGAGGCAAACTTTTGACTACTGATTATATATTAGATTCATAGCTCACATTGTCTCCGTCCCTGGTGATGCACCTCATACCGTACCCCCCCTACCTCACCACAGGAAATATCTAACTGTAAACTGGTATCTCCATTAACATTAACATCAGTAGCGTAGAGAAGTTTCACAGGGCCCCCCGCAAGGTTCCAGCAAGGGCCCCCCACCAAAGAGGGCTACTGCAAGAAACTACATCAGGTCATGTTTTCAGTTAATATCCGTTATTGCCAGATTTTTTTTATTTTAAGCACTTTTTTTGGAGAGTTTGACATTGGGATCCTTTTTCTCCGGACAAGGACTTTTCTAGGCAGAGCTGACATGGAAATGAATAATATTGAAAGTATTTTGAAGGGGTATGTGCTATGCCAGTGCCACTCATACTTAATAAGTTCACAACCACCCTAATACCTCTCGTCTTTTCCTTATTTCCATGTACGTTACACTTTATTACGTAACATCCTCCTTCACATTTTCACATTTTCCCATGTGTTTTATTCAGCTTCACCAAAAGGTCCTGTTCATTCGGCGCGGAACGGAAGAAAACTGAAGAAAAAAATTTTTTACGGGGAGGGACTGCCTGGACTTTTTGTCTTCTGTTGCAAAATGTTTTATGAAATATTTGCCGTAATGAACACGACCCAGGACTTCACACCAACACCCCCTGTCAGATGGTGCACTGTAGTGTAGTTTAGTCACACGTCTAATTTTACCACCCTCTCCACCCACCTCTCCCCTCCACACCTTGCTCTCTGGGAGACTTGTGCACACACACACACACACACACACACACACACACACACACACACACACACACACACACACACACACACACACACACACACACACACACACACACACCTTACCTTTTTCTCTGGGAGAGAACGGAGAGCCAGGTCTGATTGCTGACTGGCTCAATAAGTGGAGGTTGGCTGAGAGGATGGGGCATACAGTGCCTTCGAAAAGTATTCAGACCCCTTGACTTTTTCCACATTTTGTTAGGTTGCAGCCTTATTCAGAAATGTGTTAAATTGTGTATTTTTCTTATCAATCTATAGACATTACCCCATAMCGAAAAAGCAAAAACAGGTTTTTAGAAATGTTTGCTAATTTATATATTTTTAAATTACATCAGTATTCAGACCCTTTACTCAGTACTTTCTTCTTGGGTATGACGATACAAGCTTGGCACACCTGTATTTGGGGAGTTTCTCCCATTCTTCTTTGCAGATCCTCTCAAGCTGTGTCAGGTTGGATGGGACATGGATATGGAGCCCCGCCGTCTCCGTCACGACTGGTCTACCGACGTAATCCGCCCGAGGGGGTTTCAACAGGCTCCTCCGTCGAGACATCCCCTGAAGGCCCATCCRCTAGCCTGCTACCYGCGGCCCGCTAGCTGTCTGGAGCATATCGGACTGTTAGCTGAAGAGGTCCATCAGCCAATTTCTTGGGCTACAATACCTATTTTGACAACTGGCCTGGACCCTTTTACTGCCTGGACACCATATGTGAATTGATTGCCCCCCATCTATCTTCAGAGCTCGTACTGTTAGGTGACCTAAACTGGGACATGCTGAACACCCCGGCCGTCCTACAATCTAAGCTAGATGCCCTCAATCTCACACAAATGATAAATGAACCTACCAGGTACAACCCCAAATCCGTAAACACGGGCACCCTCATAGATATCATCCTGACCAACCTGCCCTCTAAATACACCTCTGCTGTCCTCAACCAGGATCTCAGCGATCAGTGCTTCATTGCCTGAGTCTGTAATGGGTCTGCGGTCAATCGACCACCCCTCATCACTGTCAAACGCTCCCTAAAACACTTCAGCGAGCAGGCCTTTCTAATCAACCTGGCCCGGGTATCCTAGAATGATATTGACTTCATTCCATCAGTAGAGGATATCTGGTTATTCTTTAAAAGTGCTTTCCTCACCATCTTAAAATTAGCATGCCCCATTCAAAAATGTAGAACCAGGAACAGATATAGCCCTTGGTTCACTCCAGACCTGACTGCCCTTGACCAKCACAAAAACATCCTGTGGCGTACCGCATTAGCATCAAATAGCCCCCGCGATATGCAACTTTTCAGGGAAGTTAGGAACCAATATACACAGGCAGTTAGGAAAGCAAAGGCTAGCTTTTTCAAACAGAAATTTGCGACCTGTAGCACAAACTCCAAAAAGTTCTGGGACACTGTAAAGTCCATGGAGAATAAGAGCACTTCCTCCCAGCTGCCCACCGCACTGAGGCTAGGAAACACTGTCACCACCGATAGAATTTTAATAAGCATTTTTCCACGRCTGGCCATGCTTTCCACCTGGCTACCCCTACCCCGGTCAACAGCCCGGCACCCCCCACAGCAACTTGCCCAAGCCTCCCCCATTTCTCCTTCACCCGATTCCAGATAGCTGATGTTCTGAAAGAGCTGCAAATCAGCTGGGCTAGACAATCTGGACCATCTCTTTCTAAAATTATCCACCAAAATTGTTGCAACCCCTATTACTAGCCTGTTCAACCTCTCTTTCGTTTCGTCTGAGATTCCCAAAGATTGGAAAGCAGCTGTGGTCATCCCCCTCTTCAAAGGGGGAGACACTCTAGACCCAAACTGCTACAGACCTATATCTATCCTACCATGCCCTTCTAAGGTCTTCGAAAGGCAAGTTAACAAACAGATCACCGACCATTTCAAATCCMACCATACCTTCTCCGCTATGCAATCTGGTTTCCGAGCTGGTCATGGGTGCACCTCAGCCACGCTCAAGTTCCTAAACGATATCATAACCTACATTGATAAAAGACAATACTGTGCAGCCGTATTCGTCAACCTGGCCAAGGCTTTCGACTCTGTCAATCACCACATTCTTATCAGCAGACTCAACAGCCTTGGTTTCTCAAATGACTGCCTCGCCTGGTTCACCAACTACTTCTCAGACAGAGTTCAGWCTGTCAAATCGGAGGGCCTGTTGACCGACCTCTGGCAGTCTCTATGGGGGTGCCACAGGGTTMAATTCTTTGGCCAACTCTTTTCTCTGTTTACATCAATGATTTCGCTCTTGCTGCTGGTGATTCTCTGATCCACCTCTATGCAGATGACACCATTCTGTATACTTCTGGCCCTTCTTTGGACACTTTGTTAGCTAACCTCCAGACAAGCTTCAATGCCATACAACTCTCCTTCCATGGCCTCCAACTGCTCTTAAATGCAAGTAAAACTAAATGCATGCTCTTCAACCGATCGCTGCCCGCACCTGCCCGCCCGTCCAGCATCACTACTCTGGACGGTTCTGACTTAGAATATGTGGACAACTACAAATACCTAGGTGTTTGGTTAGACTGTGAACTTCCAGACTCATATTAAACATCTCCAATCCAAAATGAAATCTAGAATCGGCTTCCTATTTCGCAACAAAGCATCCTTCACTCATGCTGCCAAACATACCCTCATACAACTGACTATCCTACCGATTCTTGACTTCGGCAATATCATTTACAAAATAGCACTCTACTMAGAAAATTGGATGCAGTCTATCACAGTGCCATCCATTTTATCACCAATGGCCCATATACTACCCACCACTGYGACCTGTATGCTCTCGTTGGCTGGCCCTCGCTTCATATTCGTCGCCAAACCCACTGGCTCCAGATCATCTATAAGTCTTTGCTAGGTAAAGCCCCGCCTTATCTCAGCTCACTGGTCACCATACCAGCACCCACACATAGCACGCGCTCCAGCAGGTATATTTCACTGGTCACCCACAAAGCCAATTCCTCCTTTGGCCGCCTTTCCTTCCAGTTCTCTGCTGCCAATGACTGGAACGAATTGCAATTAAAAAATTAAAAAATCACTGAAGCTGTGGACTCATATCTCCCTCACTAAATTTAAGCATCAGCTGTCATAGCAGCTCACAGGTCATTGCACCTGTGCATAGCCCATCTTTAAGTAGCCCATCCAACTACCTCATCCCCATATTGTTATTTCTTTTTTTGCTCCTTTGCACCCCAGTATCTCGACTTGCACATTCATCTTCTGCACACCTATCACTCCAGTGATAATTGCTAAATTGTAATTACTTTGCCACTACGGCCTATTTATTGCTTTACCTCCCTAATCTTACCTCATTTGCACACACTGTATATAGATTATTTCTATTGTGTTATTGACTGTACGTTTGTTTATTCCATGTGTAACTCTGTGTTGTTGTTTGTGTCGCACTGCTTTGCTTTATCTTGGCCAGGTCGCAGWTRTAAATGAGAACTTGTTCTCAACTGGCCTACCTGGTTAAATAAAGGTGAAATAAAATTTAAAAAATKGTAGTTTATTGAATCCAGTTTGATCCGAAGTGATTATTAGATTGACGACGCTCTGTTGACCAGACTGTCTGAATTCATATTTTATTTTACCTTTTATTTAACTAGGCAAGTCAGTAAAAAAAAAATCTTATTTACAATGACGGCCTACACCAGCCAAACCCAGACGACGCTGGGCCAATTGTGCGCCGCCCTATGGGATAAAATATTAGTCTCCCTCCCTCTCTCTCATTACCGGCTGTTGTAGAATGCATTTATATGGAAAATCAGCTTTAGCAATCGGCTTGATTTTCCTCTGGTCTGTAATTAAGTAATGGCTCAGTTAATCCTATCAAGCCAAGGCTGCCAGGGAGAGAGCAGCTCTATTCAGCTAGAGCCAGAGGTACACTAGGGAACAAGACTGCCAGGGCGAGAGAGAGCAGCTCTATTCAGCTGGAGCCAGAGCAACGCTAGGGAACAAGGCTGCCAGGGAGAGAGCAGCTCTATTCAGCTAGAGCTACGCTAGGGAACAAGGCTGCCAGGTAGAGAGCAGCTCTATTCAGCTAGAGCCAGAGGTACACTAGGGAACAAGGCTGCCAGGTAGAGAGCAGCTCTATTCAGCTAGAGCCAGAGCTACACTAGTGTTGGTACCAGGTAGAATTCTACATGGCCAATTTATTTTAAGCTATTTTGACAGAATGGAAATCAGAATGGGGATGGATACAGGCAGGTTGGAGAAACAGTGGGAACGGTGGACGCTGGGATTTACCCACGTCTCTGCTGGGAAGCAATATGTGTCGGGCCAGAAGTGTTACAACAGCTCTGCACGGCAATGTCATTTTAAACTGCCCTCTACCACGGTCTATGCAGCTTTGCAGATGGCTGCAGGTGATGAACAATGCAATTTAGTTTGTACTAAAGCACCTTAGGTCTTAATGCCTGGCTTTGGGGAATTAAAATGTACTCTAATAACCGACACGCGTTAAATAATTAAAAATGACCCAGCGGCTCAAGCTTATGTCAACTGGAAAAGGGGGATGGGGAGCAGAAGCAAGAGAGGTGGTGAGACAAATTGAGAGTTGCGGCGGGGGTGAAGAGGGGGAGGGTGGAGAGAGAGAAGAAAGAAAGACACTGGGTTAAGGGAGGAAAAGAGAGAGCGAGAGAGGAAGATAAAAAATATATGTGAGAAGAGACCGAGGTGGTCAAAAGGTAAACGAGGGAGAGAGACAAATACAAGTATGATAGACAGAAGAGGAGAGACGAAGAGGTATGAAATGAAATAAAACTAGATAAAATACCCTCGGCAAACCCACCACAATCAATGTCTTCTGTGCGATTTTTGGGGACAGTTGAGTCTTAMCAGCATACATTTTTAGGATGGGAGTTCAAACATTCCTTTCTCCTCTCCTTTTCTCCTTCTTTGGTATCAACATTCCCTCAGTTAAAAAGAGATCTAAATCTGGTCACACCATGACCAAAAAGGGATGGATTCCCTGAAGCGGAATGAAAAGGAGGAAAAATGCTATGAATGATGGATTTCTTCTCAGAACAAGCTTTCGCATTCCAAACGGAATGAGCTCGGAATCTGTTGGGAGGAACCSATTTGACTGTTATGTAAATTACAGCACCTCGGTTAAAAGGTTTAAGACATTCAAAAAAAGGCAACTGTTCTGATCCCACAGAGTGATAAAAGAGAATAAATATCGCTCCTCTTTCGCCCCCTCCGCTGAATGAATACCCCTCCTCCTCATTTCAGACAGTTTCTAGCCAACAGGCTTTGATAGAGCTTAATAATTGCGTTAAATCCCAGAGCTAATGCTTAGACTTTAGCTCAGCAGGGTAACACTGAGTGGTAACTAAACACGGTGGTATGCAGGAGACCTGGGTTTGAACCCACACTCTTAGAACAGTTGTTTTAAAAACAACAGATGTTGTGCTATTTTTAACATATCCGTGTGTCTGGTTAGGGACGATGGATGTTGTATTATTTTTAACACAATAACCTGTGTTGGCACATTTAACACATTATGTTTTCATGTTAAAAGTAACACAGCATGCGTTGTCCCTAACTAGACACCGCCCACAGACGTCAGTTCAACGTTTAGTTTTGATTKACATTTGGTTGAATTTAACATGAAATCAACAAAAAAGGTCACCATGTCACTGAATTTAGGTTAACATTTGGGTGAAAAAAAGACAAAGCCTTTTTTTAAATTTGTATTTTTTAAATTTATTTAACTAGGCAAGTCAGTTAAGAACAAATTCTTATTTACAATGACGGCCTACTCCGACCAAACCCCGACGACGCTGGGCCAATTATGCACCGCCCTATGGGACTCCCTGTCATAAATCGACCAAGGCGCAGCATGCATGTAGTTCCACATCTTTTCATTAAATTGAAACCGAAACAACCAAARAACAAACAGGTAAACAGCAAAGAACGTGAAGCAACCGAGGTGCACACAAACACACACGGAAAATAATTACCCACAAAACACAGGTGTTTAATAATTACCCACAAAACATACCTAAGTATGTGTAACGATTCTCGTCCTCTTCGTCTAAGGAGGAGTAGCAAGGATCGGACCAATGTGCAGCGTGGTAAGTGTCCATAATGAGAATATTTAATAAATCCACAGAACACTGAACAAAATAACAAAAGTACAAACAAACAACCGAAACAGTCCCATATGGTACTAACACAGGAAACAACCACCCACAAAACACAATAGAAAACAGGCTATCTAAATATGGCTCCCAATCAGAGACAACGACTGACACCTGCCTCTGATTGAGAACCATACAAACACATAGAAATATAACAGAACAAAACATAGAAAAACAACATAGAATGCCCACCCCAACTCACTCCCTGACCAACTAAAATAAAGACATAAAAAAGGAACTAAGGTCAGAACGGGACAGTATGGTTCTCAATCAGAGACAATGATAGACAGCTGCCTCTGATTGAGAACCACACCAGGCCAAATACATAGAAATAGTAAATCATAGAACATAGACTGCCCACCCAAATCACACCCTGACCAAACMAAAATAGAGACATAAAACGCTCTCTACGGTCAGGGCATGACACTCCCAATCACGGCCGGATGTGATACAGCCTTGATTATTTTTTAGCAAATCCAATCAGTTTTCAACGTTGATTCAACGTTATCACATAGATTTTTCGGGTTGAAATAACGCGGAAACAACGTTGATTCAAGTAGTTTTTGCCCAATGGAGGTTGTGTCAAAATAATGTGTTTGTTGTTGTTTCTTTACACATATTGTGTTATATTCCACTGTGTAGAAAAATGATAGCCATTTATTCAATTAAAGATAGACTCAGTGAAATGACTTTGCCACGATCAGCACCGCAGATATTGAGATAAGTGAGATGCAAGAGTTCACTCTCACACAGTATCGGCCCATGTGCACGAGATTGCTTCACGCTGTTCACAGCGTGGTACCAGGGCACTAAAACAGTGAAGAAGTTGAGCCTTGCGCTTCAACGCTAGCCAGTCAGATATGCAAAATGAAAGCATTTTGCAACTTTCCCACTCAATTCTGCCACAAACGAGAAGGGAGAAGCTGATGTGCAGCAGAAGTCACAGCAACTGCGCTCACACAGGCAGAGAAGCACAAGGGGGGGTGCAGTGGGAGAGGGGCAAAACGCTACGTCGAGGACTGCAGCTGTGCCGCAGCAAAGCAAATTGCAAGAAAATGGCAAAACGTAATCTAACAACTTTCGACGAAACCAAGGGCCAATAGCGATTCTCACTGAAGAATTGTTGGCAACACTGATTGTCGTCCCTTGCAACATTCACACATTGGCAGGCTGCTCCGTTCGGGAAGGCCAAAGCACACTGTACAGAGAAGGGATGCTATGTCCGGGCTGAAAAACAAACAAGCACAAAATGTATTCAAAATAATACATGAGGAAAGAGTTGCCCACTCATTTACTTCGGGAACATTAGCCAACTGAAGCTTAGGTACAAACCTACAATGCGATGGCAACTTACCTGCCGAAGACGATGACACATGCAGATCGGCTCCTCCTCATGTGGCTAGCTAGCTTCCAAGCCAGATAAGTACCCAGTAGATCTGCTCCTCCTCATGTGGCTAGCTAGCTTCCAAGCCAGATAAGGACCCAGTACCTTCAGAGAAGAATGAAAGAAAAGCCATTAAAATACGTTTACTGGTACGCCTCACAAATGTACACTTATTGAGAGAATTAACCAAGCTTTATGTCAGCCTTTATTGGGAGCTTGGCCAGTGGCTGATAGGTTGCTGGTTCGGGTCCCTGTTTTGACCTTGTGGGAGATCTGTCGACGTGCCCTTGAGCATGGCGTTGACCCTGGTTGCTTCTGTGGGTCGCTCTGGATGGGAGTCTGTTAGATGACTGAATGTAATGTAATGTAAATGTTGAGTGGCTTCACTGCAAGTAGATTGCATGTTTTAATATTACACACACACTGTCACGCCCTGACCTTAGAGAGACGTTTTATTTCTCTATTTGGTTAGGTCAGGGTGTGATGTGGGGTGGGCATTCTAGTTTCTTTATTTCTATGTTTTCTATTTCTTTGTTTTTGGCCGAGTGTGGTTCCCAATCAGAAGCACCTGTCTATCGTTGTCTCTGATTGGGAATCATACTTAGGCAGTCCTTTTTCCCTCTTTCCTTTGTGGGATCTTATTTTTGCATTGGTTGTTATTTTGCCCTGCAGAACATCACGTTCGTATTTTGCTTGGTTGTTGTCGGTGTTCATTAAATACATAAATAGAATGAACACGTACCACGCTGCGCTTTGGTCCACTTCTTCCCATGACGACCGTGACACACACACACACACACACACACACACACACACACACACACACACACACACACACACACACACACACACACACGTCAGCCTCACATTTATGAGAGTATATCGGTGTTGGTCGAACAGTCCAACCAAGCTACCTAGCTATCTAACTTGGCTAACCTAGCAGTAAGTGCAGGAGGAAACAGGATCAAACCCGTCTTCCACACCTAATATTTTTATAAATCAGGGCTAAAACGTTAACAATTAAAGTTAGCCTTATCACATGTTCACCTCATTGAGATAAAGATAACTGTTACCTTGTTTCGTATTCCTCCTGCTGGTTGGCTCTCTCCAGGYTGTCAGTTGGACTTCTCATAATGTGCTGCTTGTAGGCCACGGCGTGGGGGCGCGGCATATATGCACACTGAAGTCAGATTTGGAATGTGATTGGTCAATTCATCTAACACATTTAGGGTGTGTTGTATGGTTTTCAGCTTTTAACACATGCATATCTTAATAGTATGAACTGACACAAAATGTGTCTGAGTAATGAAATTGTGCTGTTCAACGACATATCTTTTCTATGAGTGCAGGCTGTCACAAGTGCACCTGGCAGTCATGCCGGACAGATCTTCACAATGGAAGGCCAGGTTSACAATGGCCAGGTCAGTGGAACAACCTGTCAGGGCCATGTCTGCAGAAACACACTCAGGAAGACAACCATGCACTCATGATTTCAGAATAGGCAACTGCATGCCATTATTTTTCTGGTGAGTGACAAGTCCACAGTGCGTGAACCCAGAGAGCAAGATGACATGTACTCCGTGCCAACCATGAGTCAGAAGTGTTGTTCTGCATCACAACTCTTATATAACCTCACAGAGGAAGTCAGTGTGTTGACAACGGTTCCACTGCCAGCAAACTCAACAGAAAAGTCTCCTGGTTGACCAGCCCAAAGGACATCAAGACAAATAGGAAAAGAGAGAGGAAAACAAATGCCATTTCTAAACTTCACTCAATAATGACAGAGGCATATCGTCTTCCCCTGTGCATCGCTTTATTATCAAAATGTCAGATCAGTGCAGATAAAGGAAAGGAGGCGAGGAAAGGAGTCCACTCTYCACTATTGAGACGCAGCCATTAATGTCRCCAGGTTGACTGGRGCTGRTGGAAAGCTTCCTTCCCCTCRCTGCATCCCTAACAGCTGACTGCACATGTCAAGTCATGACTTCCCCGGTGCTCAAATGACACATGGCAGCTTTTACCCACAGGGGCCATAGCAAAGGTCACCCTCGAGTCACTCTGTGTTGATTGAGAGTGTGTGTGTGTGTGTGAACAATAGACAGCTGCCTCGGATTGAGAACCACACCAGGCCAAACACCTAGAAATACAAACATAGAACAAAACATAGAACTCACGCCCTGACCAAACCAAAATAGAGACATAAACAAGGAACTAAGGTCAGGGCGTGACAGTGTCCCAAGCTAGGCTTGGCGGTATACCGTATATACTGTACCGTACCACCGGGGTATTTTGAAATACAGATAGCTTTTTTAATACATAACAACAAAACACGGGGGTGCCCAAAACCTTGTAGCTATATAAGTAACTATTAAGATGTGTCAATGAAATTATCCCAGCTCAGGGCTCTAGCTGGGCATTTGGTTTGCTAACTTGCTAGCTAAGTGGCTAGATGTCAAGATAACTTCTTGGTTCATTTTGTAAGGCTGACCGTGTGTTTTCAGACTGAGCTCTTCTTTTGGGTGT
>NW_019942596.1:211553-243757 GCF_002910315.2 Salvelinus sp. IW2-2015 | reverse complement strand
GTTGTCTCTGATTGAGAACCATACTTAGGTAGCCTCATTCCCACCTGTGCTTGGTGGGTAGTTGTTTTCTGTTTTGTGTATTGCACCTTGCAGAACTGTTCGTTTGTCGTTTTGTTGTTTTTGTTCAAGTGTTCGTATTTATTAAAAGTATTATGAATACTTACCACGCTGCACCTTGGTCCTCTTCTCCTTCTCCCGACAACATTCGTTACAGACACACAGATTGTCAAAACCATAGTAAACTGAAGCTTTGTRGCTTCCATTTCCAATTGCCTCTATTTGACTTGGGAAAACAAAATATTTCAGCAGTATACATTTTTATTTATTTTATTTATTTCACCTTTATTTAACTTTATTTAATATGCATCATMATTTTATATATTAACTGTAAAATGTGTTGTGTTTCAACTTAAAACGAATCGTTTTTTTGTCACTGACATAAAATGTTAAGTTATGTTAACTCAGGGAATCAAGTTGAGTTTGACAGAACTCGGTGACAACATATGTGTTACATTGTAGTGTACATGTTCGTACAACTGAAACAGATCTCGTTTTACAGCAAAATAATGTAGTATAGTATAGTATAGTCAGTCAAAGAGTACTAGACTATTATCTCTGCTATCATGGGCATTTTATCTACAGGGTTAACAGGCCAGCAGTTCATGTTTAACGACAGTCCCTGTCCATGATAACAGTATTTGCATAATCAAATTCAAACACCAAAATGYAAATRRSCACGGCTGCTCTCATGACTCATCTCWGTACCTGACAGATAAGAGAGGCAGAACATATTCTTCCTTGATATTTACAAACCCCACCATTCCTCTCCTATATAGCCCAGTAGAAGAGCATGGTGCTTCTCACGTCAGGACCGTGGGTTCATATCCAGCTGGGGCGACCCGTACAAAAACGTTTGCACGCACCACTTTGGATGTGTCTGCTAAATGGCATGTTATTACAAAAAATCTGTACAGGTYGGGATATTCTCATGTAACCCTRTCAATGCACAGTATAACCAATAAGCAAATCAACTGCATCACATGTACAATCATCAATGGTGGTTTTGTCCAGGGGTTCCTCTTTTTGGCAGAGCAGAGTCGTCCAATAATAAAATACTACAAAGGTAATGTACAATGTAGGGTATGGGGTGCCATTTGACTTACACATGACATTGATACACATATTCAGTATATTTGACCCATGAAGCAATGAAACCCACAACCCTGGTGTTACCACTCTCCAACACCATGTTTTAACTACCATCTGCCTACTCCAATGAGATTTCCAGGCATCAAGCCCCAACCCAGCTGGTGGATAGACTCTGCCAGGCAGGCAGGCAAGCTAAGGGCACTAAGAATTAAGATCTCCTTGGCCTCGGTGCACTAAAGCTGGGGTTGTCTGAGTGTAATCGTCTCCTGATAAAGCCACTTGCACCAAAGCTAGTTGCTTGGTGCTAATGCCCAGTACTCACTATCACCACCACACTACTCACCTATCAAACCACCACCAACTCACTATCATCATCCCACCAGTCCCTATCACACTCACTATCCACCACACCACACTTCAGCTATCACCACCACCACTCACTATCACACCACCATCACTATCACCACTCACTATCACCACCACCACCAACCACCTCACTTTATCTTTACCACACCAGTCACTATCACCACCACCAGCTCACATCACACCACCAGTCACTCTCACCACCACCCCCACCAACTCATTATTACCAACCACAGTCACTAATCCACCACACCAACTTACTATCACCACCACCACCACTTACATACCCACCACACCAGCCACTATCACCACCACTCATTATCACCACCACCAGTCACTATCACCACCACACACCACCACCACTCTCATTATCACCACCACCAGTCACTATCACCAGCACAACCGTCACTATCACACCACCACGCAGTCACCACCACCACCACCACTCATTATTCACACCACTCAGTCACTATCACCACTACCACCACCAGTCACTATCACCACCACCAGTCACTATCACACCACCAGTCACTTCACCACCACCACCACCACTCATTATCACCACCACCCCCCACTACACCACGACCACTCACTACATCACTATACCACCACTCACTATCACTACCCACCACTCACTATCACCCCCACCACCACTATCACCCCCAGTCCAACTCACTATCACCCGACCCACTCACTATCACCCCCACCACTCACTATCACCCCACACAATCACTACACCCCACCACTCAATATCACCCCCACCAGCTTCACTTATCACACAACCACAATCAGCTATCACGCACTCATCACTGATCACGCCCACCACCAGTCTTATCACGCCCACAACTCCTATCACCCCACCACCGTACTATACCACCCACGCACTCACTATACCACCACCACTCACTATCACCACCACCACTCTATCGGCCCAACAGATGCAGCCAATGGAGCCTAGAATATGCAATGTGTGTGTGAGGTGTGTGTGAGGAAATACAGAAACATGCATACACAATCACATGCACTTACTGACAAACACACACGCACACACACATCTGTCAGAGCTCAGGATCGGGGGGGCCTGTGAGAGTGTGGAAAGGAGATTTTTGCTGAGGGTTTGCACATTTTGACTCAGAGAGTGTTTAGTCACACGTACACTTACACACACATATGCACCCTGCCCACTGTGCATGTGATTGAGAGCAATGATTAATCAAATCAACTAGCCTTTTATCATTTGATTTGCACATGCATCAAACTGTAATTTAAAAGGCCCTGCACACTGACTGACATTGCAGTTGTCTGCACTTGGGCCTAACAGATCCACACTACTGATCCCAGTTCAGTATTRATGTCATTACATTACAGTACAGAGAAGAGGATAATGCTGTAGATCCATGGTACTGATCCCAGTTCAGTATTAATGTCATTACATTACAGTACAGAGAAGATGATAGTGCTGTAGATCCATGGTACTGATCCCAGTTCAGTATTGATGTCATGTAGCACCGATAACAGATTGATTTGTCAGCCAGGGTGGGACTGAGCTCTCAAATGATTACATTATTACTTGCAGTACAGTACAGAGGGGAGATCCTAGTACTGTAGAGYTACACTGCTGATCCCAGTTCAGTATTGATGTAATCTTATTACATTACATTACAGCGCAGTGCAGAGGGGATAGCCTAGTGGAGCCATGCTGCTGATCCCAATTCAGTTGATGTTCTGTCAGCCTCCAGGGCTTTAGAGTGAGAAGAGACCTGACTCAGCACCTGGGCAGAGATGGACTGGCCATAGGGAAATTCTGGCAAATGCCAGATGGGCTGGTCCACATATAGCCCAGTAGGTCTGTCCAAGTTTGGGTTTTCACGCAGAAATAACATTATTCSGCTAATAATGGAGCCGAATAATAASGGAACAAGAAATGGGCAAGAGTGGGGCCCTCGGGGACAAATATTGGGCCAGTGTGTTAGAAATGCCAGGGTCTATTTCTGGTCCCAGTCTGTCCCTGTCTACGAGCCAATAATGAGAAACACACACCATCAGCCATTGTTCAAAAGCACTACACCACTGACTTCGTTCACCACTGACTTCGTTGATTATAACAGTGCCTGCTGGCTACTGTATATGCAGTAGGAGCTCATTGATTGGAGTTGATAACGGATTGGAAGGAAACGATAAAGAAGATGCAATACTTTGACCTAAAATGTAAGATGTATACGATGTAATATTGATGTATTTAAAAAATATATATAATTAGTCACAACTACATAGTATAAGAAATGGATGAACATTATTTCAGATTTTTGAATATTTAAAGTCACTATATAGCATAAAAAGTTGCAATATTTGTATATGGCTATAATCCATTTTCCAGCATGTAATGCCCTTTTTGAGCCCTTGTCACTATGACTAATGGCTGTGTCATGCAGTATGGTTCTGGTCATGACCATGTGTTTGGATGATTCCAAAACGGCCGCATACTTCCTATATAGTGCACWAATTTTGAACAGGGCCCATAGTGCACTGGGGTGTCATTTGGGACGCAAAGGGGTGTCCTTGACTTTCTGATCCAGTACTACCCAGACGGTGTCCCAAATGGCACCCTATTCCCTACATAGTGYACTACTTTTGGCCAGGGCTCGTATGTAGGGAATAGGGTGCAATTGGGGACGCATAWCCCAGTGTGTTCTGGATCCCACCGCTGCCACCTGCCTGTGTCTGACCTCTAAACATCATCTGTCAGCAAATGAGGAGGGGGAGATGTACTGCAGTGATTTTCCTTTCTTTTTTTTACAACAGAAGAGATATATAGTACTGCTTGCTTCTCCCTCCCCCTATCCCACTCACTCTGTCTCTGTTCCCATCTGTCTTATATCTTTCTCTGTTTCTTTCGCTAGCCTCTTTCTTTTCCTCTCCTCTCCTGGTCACCTTCCCTCGCTCCTTCTTCTCTCTTCCCCTTTCTATCCCTCTTGCCTCTCCACTCCCTCTTCTCTCGCGCTATGCTCTCCCCTCTTCTTTCCCCCTCTCTCTTTCTCTCTCTGTCTCTAAACTCTTCCACACCCCTCTGTCTCTATCTTCCGCTCTCTATTTCTCACACTACTACCCTCTCTCTTTCTCCTTCCTCTCTGCTGCCTCTCTCGCCTTCCTCTTCCCTTACACTCTCTACCCTCCTCCTCGACCCACACTTTGTGCATTCACTCTCTTTCCTCTGCTGCTTCTCTTCTGTTATCCACCTCCACTTTTCTCTCCTCTCCTCCCTTTCTCTCCCTCTTCCTCCCTCTCTCTCTCCCTCGTCTCTCCCTGTCCTGGACTGGTCTAACTAACCTCTCTCCCAGTATCCAGAACATGTTATGCCTGTCAGTAAGTAGTACGATTGGGCGTACTCCTTTTCCTTCAAGTCCCTGCTCACTGGCTCCAGTGCAAGTCGTCCCACTCTGTGGGGATTTCAGATCCGCATTGAATCCTGTCAGTTTCCCTCTCTCTCTGTCTCCCTCTCTATCTTCTTTCTCTCACTGTCAGTGTCTCTCTATGTGTATCTGTCTTCTTTTCTGCTTCCCTCTCCTCTCTCCGTCTCCCCTGTCTATCTTTCTAGGTATCTGCTCCCTCTCTCCTCTTTGTCTCCCTTTCAGTATCTCTCTCTCTCTCGCTCTGTCTCCTATCCACCTCTAAATCCTCACTCTCTTTTCTTCCCATTTCTCTATCCCTAGAACTATCTTGCACATATAGAAACCTGTCTCAGGAGGGATAGTATTATAACAGCCAACCTCAGTTTTCGATAGCTGAGCCTCACTACTGCACCATGGCTACAAGGTACTGTCCTGTATCCCTAGGGTATGAGACGCCATGGCTGCAAGGTACTGCCTGTATATCCACAGGTATGAGACGCCATGGCTGCAAGTACTGTCCTGTATCGACAGGGTATGAGACGCCATGGCTGCAAGGTACTGTCCTGTATTCACAGGGTATGAGACGCCATGGCTGCAAGGTACTGTCCCTGTAATCCACAGGGTATGAGACGCCATGGCTGCAAGGTACGTCCTGTATCCACAGGGTATGAGACGCATGGGCTGCAAGTACTGTCCTGTATCCATAGGTATGAGACGCCATGGCTGCAAGGTACTGTCCTGTATCCACAAGGGTATGAGACGCCATGGCTGCAAGGTACTGTCCTGTATCCACAGGGTATGAGTGCCATGGCTGTAAGGTACTGTCCTGTATCCACAGGGTATGAGACGCCATGGCTGCAAGGTACTGTCCTGTATCCACAGGGTATTAGACGCCATGGCTGCAAGGTACTGTCCTGTATCCACAGGGTATGAGGCGCCATGTCTGCAAGGTACTGTCCTGTATCCATAGGGGTATGAGACGCCATGGCTGCAAGTACTGTCCTGTATCCACGGGTATGAGACCGCCATGGCTGCAAGGTCTGTCCTGATCCAAGGTATGAGACGCCATGGCTGCAAGGTACTGTCTCTGTATCCACAGGGTATGAGACGCCATGGCTGCAAGGTACTGTCCTGTATCCACAGGTATGAGTGCCATGGCTGTAAGGTACTGTCTGTATCCACAGGGTATAGAGCCATGGCTGCAAGTACTTCCTGTATCCACAGGGTATGAGACGCCATGGCTGCAAGGTAACTGTCCTGTATCCACAGGGTATGATGCGCCATGTCTGCAAGGTACTGTCCTGTATCCATAGGGTATGAGACGCCATGGCTGCAAGGTACTGTCCTGTATCCACAGGTATGAGACGCCATGGCTGCAAGGTCTGTCCTGTATCCATAGGGTATGAGACGCCATGGCTGCAAGTACTGTCCTGTATCCACAGGGTATGAGACGCCATGGCTGCAAGGTACTGTCCTGTATCCACAGGGTATGAGGCACCTGGCTGAAGCTACTGTCCTGTTTCCACAGGGTATGAGGCGCCATGGCTACAAGGTACTGTCCTGTATCCACAGGGTATGAGACGCAATGGCTGCAAGGTACTTGTCCTGTATCCACAGGTATGAGACGCCATGGCTGCAAGACTGTCCTGTATCCACAGGTTGTGAGACGCCATGGCTGCAAGGTACTGTCCTGTATCCACAGGGTATGAGACGCCATGGGCCCTGGTCAAAAGTAGTGCACTATATAGGGAACAGGGTATCATTTGGGATGCAACAATAGAGCGGCTCAATAGACGTGCAATCCATCTTATTACGGCAGTGGAGGCTGCTGATGTAACGGCTGTTGGAAGGAGAGGACCAAGCTGCAGCGTGGTACGTGTCCATATTTATTAAATGAACACAGAATAACAAAATAACAAAGATAACGACCGAAACAGTTCTGGCTGGTGCAGACACACAACAGAAAACATAGAACAAAACTAGAATGCCCACCCCAACTCACGCCCTGACCAAACCAAAATAGAGAGATAAACAAGGAACTAAGGTCAGGGCGGGACAGCTGAGGGAGGACGGCTCATAATAGTGGCCGGAATGGAGTATTGGGACTGGAATGGAGTATTAGGACTGGAATGGAGTATTGGGACTGGAATGGAGTATTGGGACTGGAATGGAGTATTGGGACTGGAATGGCGTGAATAGAATGGTGTCAAACACATAAAAACCAGGTGTTTGATACCATTCCATTTGCCCCGTTCCAGCCATTGCTATGAGCCGTCCTCCCCTCAGCAGCCTCCACTGTAATGCTGATAGTGGAAGTGAGAGTGTTTGATGAGACATGCATTCGAGTGTGTAATTAAACATTTTGAATTACATGAATTTGTCCAACACATGTTGCTGTAATAACATTTTATTCACTTTACACATCRGGGAGACAAATGTTAATTTATACCGGAATCCTAGAAGGGGTGACCATGGCTCTTAATAACCTTGAACCAATAAAATAAAGTATTTACCCCCAAGACCTGAAATTGTTCAGTATGTGAAACACCTGCATTGACCTATGGTCCGATTGTGCTCCGCTTTTCAGCAACTCACAGCAGGGTTAATTCCATTTCAACTCAGCCACGGCAAGACGTACTGCAGCAAGAATTGAAATGAAATGAAATGATTCTACGGGAATGAGAATTTCACTTCCTGAATGAATGGATTTAAATAGAATTGAGCCCAACACTGGTAGACTACACACCAGTACAGGCTAACACTTCAAGACCTCCAAGATATGTCCATCAGGTTGGACATAACGGCTTCAAAKCACACAAAACAAATCCCTAAATGAACCAATAGTGTGATTGTGTTGATGCTTTCCTGGTAGCCTGTACACCAACATAGTTAGATAGTTTGATTAGATTTATGCTTCTCCTTCACAGTAACATGACTCAAAGGTTCCTGAAAGAGAGAGAGAGTGTTTTGCCAAAAGGTCATGGTAGGGTCACAGCTCTGAGTGAAAGGTCTCGTGGGAGAGATAGATTGCAAGAGGAATGAAGGGGGGGCTCATAAAGAGAGAGGGAACACTAGCAGGTTCAGCTCTCCTGAGACAGACGGGGGAGATTATGTTATCCGCTTAATAATGCAGCAGATATACAAGTGCTGCTGTACACATTAATAAGTGAGGGAACTCAGAGGCTGTTTCGGGAGGCACTTGAAGGGAGGTATTCCTCTCATAGACATTTCTAAAGGAATTATTTGTACAATAAATGATGTAGAAATGTTTTTCATCTCAATAGCATTTCTCAAACTCAAATGAAATAAAATAGTGATTGTAATATTATACTGTTGTTGGTTGTGCATGTGTGGAATGTAATGCAATGCATTTCAATATAAAACCTTTTTTGAATGAAGAACAAAACTCCAACTAAATGCCCTGTTTATGTTCAACAAGTAAGGCGGATTACAGTAGTGTTACAGTAGTGTAATTACAGTAGCATGCTAATAAGTAAGGTGGATAACACTACATTTACATTACATTTAAGTCATTTAGCAGACGCTCTTATCCAGAGCGACTTACAAATTGGAAAGTTCATACATATTCATCCTGGTCCCCCCGTGGGGAATGAACCCACAACCCTGGCGTTGCAAGCGCCATGCTCTACCAACTGAGCCASAYGGGACCAAACGGGACCACTAGTGTTCTTGGTTTCAGCATGCACACTAATAACAGACGTACTGGAGGCCAAAGTTGAGCTATACACAACTACTAAGTCAAGCAAGCACTGACTGTGAATTAACAGGGATTTATGAATCCCACTGCAATACCGTTCAACTTTATAAAACGTTCACAAACAAGCTACTGCTCGGCCTTGCAAGAGTTGGTACCTTGCCAGAATCAAATAGCCACATTGCAATCAATAAATAAATCCCGAAAGTCCGATCAAGTGCAATCCCAGGACTTCATTTTTGCTTACAACAGCACTAACTTCCAATATGCTTTAAAATTACAACCCTCAGGTCTACATGATAATAACAAAGGTTCATTTTGTGTTAAGATTAGCATTGACAGAGAATGACTATGTGGTTTTCGTAATTTACAGATGATGCAATCTCTATTGCACTCCACACTGCTCATTCCCACCTGGACAAAAGGAACACCTATGTGAGACTGGATGGCCAGGCACGACTCCAACACCATCATTAAGTTTGCAGATGACACAAAAGTGTCACAAAAGCGATAGCCTATAGGGAGGAGGTCAGAGACCTGGCCGGGTGGTGCCAGAATAACAACCTATTCCTCAACGTAATCAAGACAAAGAAGATGATTGTGGACTACAAGAAAAGGAGGACCGAGCACGCCCCCATTCTCATCAACGGCGCTGTAGTGGAGCAGGTTGAGAGCTTCAAGTTTCTTGGTGTCCACATCACCAACGAACTAGAATGGTCCAAACACACTAAGACAGTCGTGAAGAGGGCACGGAAAAACATATTCCCCCTCAGGAGACTGAAAAGATTTAGCATGGGTCCTCAGATCTTCAAAAGGTTCTACAGCTGCAACATCGAGAGCATCCTGACTGGTTGCATCACTGTCTGGTACGGAAAGTGCTCGGCCTTCGACCGCAAGGCACTACAGAGGGTAGTGTGTACGGCCCAGCACATCACTGGTGTCACGAACGTCGTCAGTGTGGAAATGACCGGACCAAGGTGCAGCGTGGTGAGCGTACATTTCTTTTTATTATGAATGTCGCCAACAAAAAAAGAAACAACAGAAACGAACGTGAAGCTGACTAGGGCTATACAGGCCACTAACACAGACAACTACCCACAACTGAGGTGGAAAAACAGGCTGCCTAAGTATGATTCCCAATCAGAGACAACAATAGACAGCTGTCCCTGATTGAGAACCATACCCGGCCAAAACGTCGAAACATAGAAATACAGAAACTAGAATGCCCACCCTAGTCACTCACCAAAATAGAGAATAAAAGCCTCTCTATGGCTAGGGCGTGACAACTGGGGCTAAGCTGCCTGCCATCCAGTCATAGACTGTTCTCTCTGCTACCGCATAGCAAACGATACCGGAGCGCCAAGTCTAGGACCAAAAGGCCTCTCAACAGCTTTTACCCCCCAAGCCATAAGTCTTCTGAAAAGGTAATCAAATGGCTACCCGGACTATTTGCATTGTGTCCCGCAACCCCCTCTTTTATGCTGCTGCTACTCTCTGTTAATCATCTATACATAGTCACTTTAACTATACCTGCATGTACCTATTACCTCAATTAGCCCAACTAACCGGTGCCCCCGCACATTGACTCTGTACCGGTACCACCTGTATATAGCCTCGCTACTGTTATTTTCACTGTCATTTTACTTTTTAAAATGTTTATTTCTTTACTTCTCTATTGTTTACCTAATACCTCGTTTTTACTTAAAAATTGCACTATTGGTTGGAGCTTGTAAGTAAGCATTTCACTGTAAGGTCTACACCTGTTGTGTTCGGTGCGCACGTGACAAATAAACTTTGATTTGATTTGGTTTGATTTACACAGCCCTCTAAGCTTCATAGGGACCCCTTGTCTTGATATAGAGAACTAATTCAATTTAATCTATTTAAAATACATTTTTAGTCTGGCAAAAACTTGAGTTATTTTGTTCCATACCTTATCCTACAATGTTTTATGGTAAGTTTATGGTAAAACCATATTTACAAAATATCAAACGATGTATAAAAAGTGTATTATGTGAACTGTAAGTCTTAAATTGTTAATTTCTATCTTTCCACACACTTGGGATACGTCTCCCTTACAATCTAGGATGCTTTTAATCTCAATGGCGTCAGTCATCCTATTATATCAATGAAGACTATGGTGCTAATAGCAGTTCACACAGTGTGTCCGAAGCTGTGGGCTAGTCACATAATATGTTATGTGTTTCCCCACCGGAGACCAGGGTTCAATCCCCACGTCTACCCTTTATCTCCCTTCCTACACTTCTAACCTGTCTCAATACAGTATAAAAATACAATACAGTATAAAAATACAATAAAATATAATATAAAAATATACAGGAAAGTGGAATTCTTGTCTTACATGCACTATAGCGCCGGGCTAGCATATTGAACATCCTGTCACTCTGTCACTCGGTATTACAGAAATGCATTAGACTGGTGAGCTTTATACGGCCGAGGGATTGATCAGTGATCGGCCCTGCAGAAGAGCTGGAGTGGAAAGACTGCAGACTGACAACACAGTTGGTGCCGCCCCCCCCTGTCATTTACTCCCAGCAGCCACTGAGATCAATAGAGAGAGACAGAGAGAGATAGAGATGGTTGGGGATGAGAGAGGGGCAGACAGAGGGGGAGGAGAGAGGTGTGTGTATCCAGACTGTATCACAACCAGCCGTGATTGGGAGTCCCATTGGGCAGCGCACAATTTGCCCATCGTCGCCCGGGTTTGGCCGGTGTAGGCCGTCATTGTAAATAAGAATGTGTTCTTAACTGACTTGCCTAGTTAAATAAAGGTTAAATGTGTGTGTGTGTGTGTGTATGTGGAGAGAGAGAGCTCAGGGAAAAAGGGAGGAGCTAAAAGAGATGAGGAGGGAGGAGAGAGAGAGAGAGAGAGAGAGAGAGAGAGAGAGAGAGAGAGAGAGAGAGAGAGAGAGAAAAATAAGGCCATAAGACTTTCTTAGGAAATGATACTCAGACACAATCAGAGCATGTAATTGTGTAACTGATACCTTCACCTTCCCCATCATTCCCACTGGACATGATCAACTCATTCTCCAATTACCAAAGACAAGATTCAAAGCGAGTTATAATGAACTTCATCCTCATCCTTACAGACTTCATATTCCGAATATCAATAAAGGAAAGTGATAATCAGTTCAAGTTTGAGCAAATAGAGCCCCAGAGCGTCCTCCCCCTCTTACGTATTCTCAGGAACTGTAAAGCGCGCTCTGTCAATTAGCTATCTTCGCACACAGGACCTGTCAGCGCAGCCCTCTTCCTGCTGTTGTTGCCAGGTAACGACACAACGGCGAATCATAGGGCTGTAATTTCACACGGGAAGCTCCCAGACAGCTCTGCAATTAACACGCTTCAAAGTCATTCGGTGCCAGACTGGAGCTGTTCCGATATGCACACTTAAAGGGGAAATCTGCATTTCGTACAATAACAAAGTGCCAACACTGAGGGATGGGGCAGGATAAATGTAAGTACTCTCATACACAAAGCTATGGACACAAGGACTGATCATCCAATTATACTTCGAACCATGTTTTTAAGCTTTACAGTTGTATTGTTTACAAACAGTACAGTTAAACAGGCTTACATTCTGGGTTTTAATGCGGTACAGCAGTTTAACGAAGACCACGAGACATTTGTAAGTTATGTTCCTCAAGAATCAACGGGTATATATCCAAAAGTTGATGCATCAATCACAGACACATACACAAGTTATCATATCGTATGTACAGTATTTTGGAACACGTGTTCCTTTCCATATTTCTGAAGCAACGATGCGATGAGTAAATAAGTGAATCAATACAGTCTAGAATCTATAGATCTACATCGCTTATGGCCTCTGTGGCAATGGTTGTCAACAGGACGTCCACATTTTTGTTCCAGACTAGCCGATTTAGACATATTTGTATACAATACAGAATATACAGAGCTCCATGTACGTGTGTGTAAATATGAAATATGAATGTATATGATGAAATATTAGGTACGTACCGTTATGATTTATATTTACCTGATTGAGATATATTCCTTTGGTATTAGTGTACCTTTTAGTTTTTGACTCTCATTCTTGCTCATTCATTGTACTGTGGTAAGTGTGTTCATGACAGGATAAAGGCAGGAAGTTGGGTTTTCGGGGGCGGAGGGAGTCCTAGCTAGACCCGGGAGCGGTACAGTCTTTTGACCATCCATCCATCCATCCATACATACATCCATACATACATCCAGTACATACGTACATACATACAAATAAACCATATTATATTTCATTTCAAGTAATCTATTCTTTAAGTGATTGGATCATTTTTTGTTGTTGTTGATATAACAAAGAATTCACTTTTTTTTTCTTTTTTTTTGGCACCGTATCCCTGGATCTCATTTAATGTTTTTGCCGTTTGGCTTTTGGGAACTTCGAATGTGGACTGTATGTGTCCGAAACTGCCCCGCTACAGGCTTGGTCAGTGGCTTTGGTCAATTGGTAAGGGAGCCACTACAAGTACTAACCCTTCTAACGTACCTGATTCAAAAAGTCAGGGGCTTGATGTTTAGTTGAACCATGTGTGTTTGTGCTGGACTATAGCAAAATGTCCCTATTTGAATGTCAATGTTCCAGAATGGATGGGGCTGAAAACCWCTTGCCYATAGAATCYTGGTGATTACAGSTCTAMGACAGGGYAAAGCGGASGTGCGCTCCCTTCGTCAGTTGAGTAAGAGAAGTGGATAACGTAGTTGACTCTCCTATAAATCACTAGATTTGGACTCAATCCTGTGGGATTTCCTAGAGGCGGGGAAATGGATTAGCTCGAGGAGTGAGGTTGTATTGCTTCTTGTCGACACAATGCCTCTGATCCAGATGGCAATAAAGAAACTTGGGTTCTGTAAATTCACTGKGGTCTACTTTCACTTCCTGGTCAGCAATATAGAAAGAAATACAGAATGGTTGGTAGCCAAACAAACCCCTAAAATATCATTATTTGGTGTATATTCAACTGAAATAACATTTATATTAGTCCGTGTGAAGGCGGATGTAAAAGTACCACAGAAAAGTTAGAAATCTCAGAAAACTTTTATAAATCTCAAACTATGACAAACCACAAAGCAGAAATGAGTTATGTGTGTGTACAAAACYATTTTTTACTACTTAGATTCAGATGAATTCATAGCCACGCTGATTTTGGAATAAATTGTGGAATTTTGTCTTACCCTTCGTCTTACTCTACACCTCAAAGGGATAAACTGCTATTTTAGGGACTAAGGGTGGAATCCTGATACAAAAAGAATGAACTAACATTAAATAGACATAGGGAAATGGCAGACTGTAGTAATGGAACAGTTTCTCTTGTTTACATAATTAATTTGAGGTTCTCTATTTAAGTAGTTTTCTTTTGGTATCTGTACTTTACTATTTATAATTTTGACAACTTTTACTTCACTAYGTTCTTAAATAAAGTACTTTTTACTCCATACATTTTCCCTTACACCCAAAAGTACATTTTGAATGCTTAACAGGACAGGAAAATCACTTATCAAGAGAACATCGCTGGTCCTCCCTACTGCTCTGATCTGGGGGACTCACTAAACACACATACTTCGTTTGCAAATGATGTCTGAGTGTTGGAGTGTCCCTCCTGTAAATTCAAATAACAAGAAAAGGGTGGCGTCTYGTTTGCTTGATAYAARGAATTTGAAATTATTTTTACTTTTGATACTTAAATATATTTACAACCAAATACGTTCAGACTTTTACTCATAGTATTTTACTGGGTGACTTGGACTTTTACTTGACTCATTTTCTATTACACATCCTACTTATTTTATTCATTTATTTACACATTTTCCAATGAGGAACTTATTGCTTGATCACTATCGCCATCTCCTGGACAAAAGCCAGTATGTTTAGAAATGGTCTGTTTAGTGAGCTTCGCAGTTATCACAAGTCTGAACAAGTCATTGACATTAAGTTCATAAAAATAATAAAACTGCCATTCTGCAATTGGTACATTTTTGGACTTAGATTTAATAATAGCCATTATATTTTGGATTCAGTTGAACTAAGGTCACGTGGCATTTACATATTCTTCAAGAATTAATATATATATATATTAATATATATAGAATATAATATATATAGACCTGGAGAATAAACACTCCTCCTCACTGCTGCCCATGTCCCTTAAAGTTGATGATGTGGTTGTTACTGACAATAAGCACATGGCTGAGYTCTTTAATCACCACTTCATGAAGTCAGGATTCCTATTTGACTCAGCCATGCCTCCTTGCCCGTCTAACATTTCCTCATCTCCCACCCCTTCTAATGCGATTATCCCTGACACTTCTCCCTCTTTTCCCCCAGCCCCGCTAAGTTTCTCCCTGCAGGCGGTCMCTGAGTCCGAGGTGCTAAAGGAGCTTCTTAAACTTGACCCCCAAAAAACATCTGGGTCAGATGGTTTAGACCCTTTAAGGTTGCTGCCCCTATCATCGCTAAGACTGTCTCCAACCTTTTTAACCTGTCTCTTCTCTCTGGGGAGGTTCCCATTGCTTGGAAGGCAGCCACGGTTTGTCCTTTATTTAAAGGGGGAGATCAAGCTGTTCCTAACTGTTACAGGCCTATTTCTATTTTGCCCTGTTCATCAAACATGTTGGAAAAACTTGTCAATAATCAATTGACTGGCTTTCTTGATGTCTATAGTATTCTCTTGGGTATGCAGTCTGGTTTCCACTTAGGTTATAGATGTGTGACTGCAACCTTAAATGTCCTCAATGATGTCACCATTGCCCTTGATTCTAAGCAATGTTGTGCTGCTATTTTTATTAACTTGGCCCAAGCTTTTGATGCGATAGACTATTCCATTCTTGTGGGCTGGCTAAGGAGTATTTGTGTCTCTGAGGGGTCTTTGTTCTGGTTTGCAAACTACCTCTCAGAGTGCAGTGTATAAAGTCAGAACATCTGCCTGTCACCAAGGGAGTACCCCAAGGCTCGATCCTAGGACCCACGCTCTTCTCAATTTACATCAACAACATAGCTCAGGCAATAGGAAGCTCTCTCATCTATTTATATGCAGATGATACAGTCTTATACTCAGCTGTCCCGCTCAGGATTTTGTGTTAAATGCTCYACAACAAAGCTTTCTWAGTGTCCAACAAGCTTTCTCTATCCTTAACTTGAATAAAAAAGGGACAGGAATAACTCAACTTTGCTCATTAAAAGAAAGAGGAAGGAGGCTTACTTCAAGGGTTTGTGGATTAAGAAAGGGAGGAAAAAGGGATAAACTCTGTCCTTTCTCACGTGTCGGATTTATATTAGCTACAACCTCATCCACAGGCTAATTGCTACCGAGATACAACTGGTAGATTAACCTTCTCCCCTGGCTCAATTGATAATGAACACTCCCGCTGGGCACAAACCTAATTTTAACATCTAGTTTGGATTTACAATTGGTTGAGTTGTCAACGTAAAATCAACTAAAACAATTCACCATGTCATTGGATTTAGGTTCAAAGTTGGGTGGAAATAAGAAAAGCCAAACAGTTTTCGGTGTTGTTTGGGGTGGCAGGTAGTCTAGTGGTTCGAGCGTTGGACTAATAACTGAAAGGTTGCAAGATCAAATCCCCGAGCTGACAAGGTAGAAATCTGTTGTTMTGCCCCTGAACAAGGCAGTCAACCCACTGTTCCTAGGCCATCATTGAAAATAAGAATTGGTTCCTAACTGACTTGCCTAGTTAAATAAAAAATAAAATTGATTCAATGTCATCACAGATCTTTGGTGTTGAAAGGATGTGGAAACAACATTGATTCAACCAGTTTTTGACCAGTGGGTTTTTAGTTACATGATCAGGTTTTCAATTCATAAGCAKTCAGTAATTCATCAGTTCTGTACTATACATGATTGTGTTACATGATACTACCCCATTTGTATATGCTTAGGGACACACATGGGATTTTGGGGGGGATTTTTTACTATGTTTATTTATTAGGATCTCTTTTAGCACACCAAGGGTTCTTTACGTATGTCAGAAATGTTTGGAAATAGTATAGAGCAGGGTTATTCAACTCTTACCCCCCATGATCCGGAGCCTGATGTTTTTCTGTTTTCACTGATWATTAATTGTGCACACCTGGTGTCCCAGGTCTAAATCAGTCCCTGATATAGAAGGGAACAATGAAAMAAACGCAGTGGAACTGGCTTTGAGGTCCAGAGTTGAGTTTGAGGGGTATAGAGTACATCCTAAGAATGAAATGTTCCCTTGTGTGATATCATAAAGTACTTCTAAGAGGTCTGGACCTTAAAACCTTAGCGGCCCAAATGATGCTTACGTTGCCGAGTTGCTAGTTCAAGCCCAGATCCAAAGCCTTCATTGGAAGTCCAACATCCACCCTATTTGTTTTGGGGATTGCCCCTTTTCCTGATATACTTTTTCAAGCTTCAATCATAGCTCTTCCCCCTTCATTTGCTACAAAAGTAACACCCCTTTTTTAAGGGCATCTCAATGTGAATTGGCAAGGGGGCCTGCATCCTAAACAAGTTGACGAGTGTATTAGTAGCCTGCTATTGTGGCTCACTTCAGGGGTACTTGTAGTGGTAGCCTAACCGAATCTCCCTGAGGAGCATTACATGGTCATAAATGATCATTACATGGCCATAATTACACAAAACCTTTTGTCTGCTATTGCTAAAGAATGAGACCCTGAAGCAAATGTACATTTATGAGTCAATATTGGACCACCACCTAACTAACYAAGATGAATATCGGTGAATTGTTGAGTGGGTCGATCGTTTTGGTCTTACTCCTGACCATATTGACCGGCGTCTTTACCTGGCAGTTCCTCAGCAGCTCTCTGCACAGATGGACCCAGATGAAGCCATTACCAGGGATAAATCCAAGCTACCCATTACTGGGCAGTGCTCTGTCATTTGAAGCTAATGCGAGAGGTAAGGTGTGTGTGTATATATATATATATATTTATTTTGTATATATATTTTTGGGGTATTTTGAGGAGGGTGTGCTTTTATCAATTTAGCGTTGGGGAACTTCTAACCATGAAGACTTAAATTATGCCATCCGTAATATCTTTAGGAAATACTTTGTAGCAGTAAAGAAAGAAAATAAATCAATTTATTCAAAAGATACGTGAATACAATATCCAATTTGAACGGTGAATCACGTTAATCTGTTTGTCCCAAATGTCCTAGAAATGAGGYTGTTCTCATTAACACAATATATTGTCTGCATTGTTGCTGCATGGAGATTCGGGGCACGGCAACTTCTTCAGACCTTGTGTGACTGTTAAATATTTTGGAGGGCCCCCACTTTAAAGAGGCAATCTGCAGTTCATACAACAAAAAGCGGTCAAGCTGCCACTGTTTTGGTAAAAAGCTGATGGTGCTGGAAAATGTAACCACTCAACTTTATAGACATAGCTATGGATTCAAGGACTGACCATCCATGATATCAAAATTATAGTTTTAACCATGTTTTGGTTTATAACTGTCTGTGAATAAAACGTTGCTGTGTTATGACAGGCAGTTATCATCTGAGTGTGTGCACACGTGTGTTATACCTGTCTGTGTCTGTCTGCATGTTTTACATTTTTACTTTACAATTTAGTCCTTTAGCAGACGCTCTTATCCAGAGCGACTTACAATARTGAGTGCATACTTTTTCGTACTATGTACTACATGTGCGTGCATGACAGTACAAAATACTATCCCTTRATGAACATCCATGTTTACCTCTTTCCCCCTCCCTACTGGTTAATCATTCATAACTAGAGGCCGGGGTATCAGGGAAAAGTGGGGAACAGGTAAGGATTAAATTCCACCTGATATGAGGTGAAGCCAGCAGGTCTCAGACATCCAGTTGGAGGTTGTTTAGGCCACCGTATCTACCCAGAGATGGTGATGGTTTTGGGGGCTTACACTTTGGGCTTCTGTGGTTTATCTACTGCCGTTCCTGATACGCACGGCAAAGCAATGCCAAAGGCCCCAAAACTTGTCCAAAGACTCCAGCCACCCTAGTCATAGACTGTTCTCTTTGCCACCGCAAGGCAAGCTAGGTCCAAGAGGCTTCTAAACAGCTTCTACCCCAAGCCATAAGACTCCTGAACATCTAATCAAATGGCCACCCAGACTATTTGCACTACCCCCCCCCCTCTTTACATCGCTGCTACTCTCTGTTGTTATCATCTATGCATATTCACTTTAATAACTCTACCTACATGTACATATTACTTCAACTAACCGGTGCCCCCGCACATTGACTCTGTACCGGTACCCCCTGTATATAGGCTCGCTATTGTTTTTACTGCTGCTCTGCTCTTTTATTCTTATTTGTATTTTTTTTAAACTGCTTTGTTTGTTAGGGGCTTGTAAGTAAGCATTTCACTGTAAGGTTGTATTCGGCACATGTGACTAATACAACTTTGAAGTTGGAAAAACTCCAATGCATGCAAGCCAGGCAATCCATCCTAGTCTGGCAGATGAGTCGCAGCTGTGCGAATTTGCCTCCCGTCGGAAAGAATGGACTTCTGCCGGWACACATACAGTTTRRCACAACCAGTGTACACGAGGCKTTAYGCCTCATTCACATTACATCTGAGCAGTCCATTGAAATGAATGACATCCGGCGCAACGCAATGGGGCACGTCCGCAACGGAGTGGTATCACAGCAGCAACRGAGTGCTGTCTCAGCGCCTCCTTGCGTCGAAGGCTCTGTTGCGAAACGGATTCCGCATACCATAGATTTTTTCAAACTTTGTGTCGTCTTTGGCGCAGCCAGAGTCCGTCAATAGAACAGAAAATTACAAAACCACAGAAGATGGTGAAAATATGTGGTTTTTGGTGATGGCTTTATGGGATAGCTAGCGACGACCAACTATTAAAGCGATGGTATGATATGTTTTTTTTTTCTTCTATAACTTCATGAAGAGGAAGCATCGATCTAGATTCTAGAGAATTATAAATGTGCASTGCAGCATTATAAGTAAAATCAAAATTGCTTCTCTCCAAGTGAAACATCACAAATGTATTCAATATTTGTCGGTACATGCACACGTGTGTTTCTGTGTGTGCGTGACAAAAATAGTATCCCTTAATAAACAAGAAACAACCATGTTTACCCCCCCCCTCGCTATTGGTTAATCATTCATCATAACTAGCGGCCGGAATGACAGGGACATTTGGGGAACAGGTCAGGATTAACGTCCGCCTGACATTATGTGAAGCCAGCAGGTCTCCGACATCAAGTTTGAGGTTGTTTAGGCCATGTACTACCCAGAGATGGTGATCGTTTTKGGGGCTTACACTTTGGGGCTGCTGGGGGTGAGCCTCTTCTTTGCAATGCTGACCTGCACCACCTACCAGCTACTCAGCAGTTACCTGTGTAAATGGAGGGAGATGAAGTCCATACCGGAGATTGAAAGCCAACTCTGGAATTGAGTGAGGAGAGGAGATGTGAGGAGAAGGGAAGAGAGAGGAGAGGACAGTAGTTTAGGGAGGAGAGCTTCGAACACTCATTCATTCACTCACTCATTCATTCAGTCTACAAGGTCTAATGCCCTGTCAATCTACAGATAATCAGAAGCTTGAACTAGTGAATGACTTCAGAGTTCTCTTTCTTTGGATTCAGATTTCTTCCGTCAAGTCATTGGCTACACAGAGCAGTTCAGGGACTCCCCACTGTTGAAGATTTGGATCGGACCAGTACCCTTCCTCGCTYTGTTTCATGCAGAAACCATTGAGAWAGGCTTATTAATCGAAGAATTGACTTGAATCAACTTGATGCATAACACCTGTATGTTTGGCAAAGTGTTTAAATATGCTAATACATACAAGTTGGTGTCACACTTGTTTTGAAACCTCAACACGACATCGGTTCACTCCAGAGATGGAAATCTACTCTCCATAAATAAGGTAGTAATTACACCACATACTGGTAGCCTGACAATCAATATATGGWTACTGCTATCAAAACCCATTCTGGCCTGCTGCTTTGGGTGCAAGCGTGCCAAAGCAAACCCGACTGTATTGAATACTAGAGGAAGAGTCAAATTTTCCATAGAAACGTAATTTACTAAAGCAAAAATAATTCACTTTGCTTCAACAATTTTTTTAAATGTAGTTGCTGTTAACTTTCTGTTTGCTGATGATGATGCCATGCCAATGACCAACGTTCCCTCTGAGAAAAGAAATAAACRACATTTTATTTTCTATTCTATTGTCTATTTGATTCTATTTATTGGATTCTATCGACAGTTCTGAACAWCTCTGTTCATATGGACCGGGCCTATGCTTACAAGTTCCTGCACCCTTGGCTCGGCACTGGTCTACTAACCAGGTGGGTGTTTCAAAACAGATCACATTCGATAAARATCAAACGTATGTGCATTTGAGACAACATAAAATATGTATTATAACGCAGGATAGGAACATGGAATTCTTAGATAAGCCTTCGACAATTATTAGGAAAACACTTCCTTTTTTTTATGACAAAGAACAATACATTCTGAGAAACGTCTATACTTTCCAGGCAACACATTCCCTCCATATTTTCTGAACTTTTGTCGATCTCTCACAGTCTCTCTCTGTGTCACTTGTTCTGCATCTCCCTCTCTCGGATTCCCTTCCCTTTCTTTGTCTGTCTCACTCTCTTTCTTTGTCACCCTCACCCCTCTGTCTCTCTCTTCCTCTATTTCTCCCCACCTCCCTCGCTCCTCACCTCCCTCTCCCCAGCACGGGGGACAAGTGGCGGCGGCGGCGGAAGTTGCTCACCCCCACCTTCCACTTCTCYATCCTGACGGAGGTCCTGGAGGTGATGAACGAGCAGGCCGAGGTGCTGGTGGAGAAGCTGGACAAGGAGGCAGGCAAGGGACCAGTGTTTCAACCATGTCACCCTCTGTGCCCTCGACATCATCTGCGGTGGGTCCGGGTCTGGGTCTGGGTCCGGGTCTGGATGTGGGGTGGTTCTAGCGGTTCCAAAGGCTCAGTGGGTTAAAAAGATGTCCTATTCTTGTGGCCATTTCAAGTCAACTAAAAAGGATGTATAAAAATTCCAACCAAACTTACAATAAATATCTCTGTATATGATTTTCCTTTCAGAGACTGCAATGGGGAAGAAAATCTACGCTCAGAGTAACTATGACTCAGAGTATGTCCGATGTGTGTACAAGTGAGTACCTCGTCCTGAATGCAACCGACAGATGTTGTCATGCCCAGTGTTGTTTTGAAGTAGAGGGTATCGACGGCCGACCATTTCTCACTGTCCCTGCGTCTCGCTCTCTGTGTCCTTCTGTCTGCACTGTTGGTAGTTGGTTGCAAATAGTAGCCAACTTGTACCACGCATTTTGTTGTACTCTTTAAATGCTACTAATAAACAGACGTTTGGGGACAATATTCATTGCAGAAAATGTAATAGAGCGGGATAAACTGGCATCAAATTAATATAATTTTCTCTCCCTCGCATCCCTTCTACTGTCCCCAGGATGAGTGACATCATCACACGGCGACAGAGGATGCCGTGGTTCTRGCCTGACTTTTTTTACAACTACTTTGGCGAGGGCTGGGAGCACAACAGGAGCCTCAAGGTCCTCCACTCCTTCACCTCCAATGTGAGTCATCAGTCAATCAAAAAGGGGCTTTTGACTATTTAGCTGTACCCAGGGAAATAAGTGGTCATCCATCCAGCCAAGGGCTTGTTCAGAAGGAAGACCGTTACATAAGGTTCAGATAGAAATGTATTGTGTAGAACATAAATGATTGTCTGTACGATCGAAWAAGAAATCATGTCASCTCTATTCATTCTATTTCTATCTGCAATGTTTAGAAYGCCTCATGTCAAATGTTTTCACTGAATACACCCCCAGTTGATCTACGAGAGGGCGGAATACATTGCCTACGTCGAGTCGGACAGCGAATCGGACCAGGGCATGAGGAAGAGGCGGGCCTTCCTGGACATGCTGCTGAAGACCACGGACGAGGAGGGCAACGAGCTCACCCACCAGGACATCCAGGAGGAAGTGGACAGCTTTGTGTTCAGGGTCAGAGGTCAAAACCACTATCACACGCTCCATGTAGAATATATTACAGATTTATCATTAGTGTTTTTTTTATTGCCCCTGTCTTGCAGGGTCATGATACTACAGCCGCAGCCATGAATTGGGACATTCACCTGCTGGGCTCCCATCCAGAGGTGCAGAGGAAGGTTCAACAAGAGCTTCAGGGGGTGTTTGGTAATCCCCCCTTATTTTTTTTTAACCCTTTTACTGCATGGGGCTCCCTTTCCTGGACACAAATGCCATGTGAATTGTTCTCATAATTTACACTTCGATTAAAAATGTAAACTCAATCTCATGCTAGTTAAGAGGTGAWATTCAACATTAAATCAMATTTCCCTAGACTTTGTTCTTGGAAAATGTATCAAAAGCATTTGCAACATTGTGCAATAGTGGAACTGCAATTCRAGTGAGAGGGGCAAGGCAAAAGACATTGAAATCATAATTTTCTGTATTTGTTTTGTAATATTGACATGACTAATATGATTTAAATGAATTTTTGTAAATGTATTTATTTTATTTATCTAGGCAAGTCAGTTAAGAACAAATTCTTATTTACAATGACGGCCTAGGAACAGTGGGTTATCTCCCTTGTTCAGGGGCAGAACAAAGATAAAATATATTTGTTATATGCATGGATAAAACAATTCTGTTTAATATTTTTAACATTATAATAATGATATCTTATTTTCACAAGAAAATAATTTCAGATAGTGTGAAGGAWTAAAAACAATACAATTATAATTCAAACACCTCATTTATATAACTTTTTTTTTTTTTTTTTTAAATGTTATTAATAGTTGCCTATTKTTCCGGCAACAAATACTAAAATAAAACTTTAAAAAAGATTAACAAGGAYATAATGTGAAGTGAAAAAAGATCCCAGAAATTGCTTATTTCTCTCAAATTCTATGCACAAATTTGTTTACATCCTTGTTAGTGAGTATTTCTCCTTTGCCAACCTAATCCATCCACCTGACAGTTGTGGCATATCAAGAAGCTGATTAAACAGCATGTTCATTACACAGGTGCACCTTGTGCTGGGAACAATGAAAGGCAACTCTAAAATTTTGAGTTTTGTCACACAACACAATACCCCAGATGCCTCAAGTTTTGAGGGAGTGTATATTCGGCCTGCTGAGTACAGGAATGTCCATCAGAGCTGTTGGCAGATAATTTAATGGTACGTCCAACCAGCCTAACAACCACATGCAACGTGTATGGCGTTGTGTGGGCGAGCGGTTTGCTGACATCAACGTTGTGAACAGAGTGCCCCATGGTGGGGTTATGGTATGGGCAGGCATAAGCTACGGACAATGAACACAATTGCATTTTCTCGATGGCAGTTTGAATGCACAGAGATACCGTGACGAGATCCCGAAGCCCATTGTCCTGCCATTCATCCGCCGCCATTACCTCATGTTTCAGCATGATAATGCACAGCCCCATGTCACAAGAAACTGTACACAATTCCTGGAACCTGAAAATGTCCCTTTCCATGGCCTGCATACTCACCCATTGAGCATGTTTGGGATGCGCTGGATCGACACGTACGACAGAGTGTTCAGTTCCCGCCAAATATCCAGAGCACACTTGCACAAGCTCATTGAAGGGAGTGGGACACACATTCACAGCCCACATCAAACAGCTCTGCATATAACTCTTTTGTGAAGGAGAATGTGTCGCCCTGCATGATGCAAAATGGTGGTCATACAGCTCTAGGAAGGGTCTAAGTGCTTCTTCCAAACTCTTTTTTCATTTAAGCAATGATGGAGGCCACTGTGTTCTTTGACTTGTCTAGTAAAATTAAAAATGCTGACAGATCATTTTTTGGTACCCTTCCCCAGCATCTGTGCCTTCGACATACACTATATGTCTCGGAGCCTCTAGGACAATTCCCATCAATCTATCATGGCTTGATTTTTGCTTTGACATTGCACTGTGAATTGTGGGAACGTATACAGACAGGTGATCGTGCCCTTCCAAATCAATGTCCAATAATTGAATTTTCATCCAGTTGGAATCCAAATCAGTTGTGTAATCATCAAAGGACGCATCAATGGAACAGGAACCACCTTGAGCTCAATTTCGAGTCGCATAGCAAAGCGTCTGTTAATACTTATGAAATAAGTGTATTTCTCTGTTTTCATTTTTATACTTTGCCAACATTTATCTAAATAACCATATTTTTTGCTGTTGTTTGTCATTTATGGGGTAAAGGGTATGCTTGATGACAAAGCTGTCTGTCAAGGCAAGGGGTGGCTCTTTGGAACTTGAATCTGGCAAATATAAAATTTTTATTTCCCGATTGTTTTTGTATCACAATTTTTGGTTACTACATGATTCCATTATGTTTAATTACATAGTTATTTAATGCATTTTCATCTATAATCTACAATTGTAAAAAACATTACAAAGAAAACCCAATATAGTTTTTAGCCTAAACTAGCTTCATTAATTGTGTCTGACATTCTGAAAATGCAGCCGTGTTGATTCACTTTGCGGGCACCGGAGTATGACACCTGACTACAGTTTGCATTGAATTGTGGATCATATCAACCCACAAGTGATCAAAGTTCTTCACTCGCTCACTCAAGCTAAATCAAGGGCTGAGGGGGCAACGTTAGTGAATTCCACTTACGTGGCAATCAAACTACATCCGTTGCGATGTGATTCCCAAGGGAAGTGGCGAGGGCTGAGGGAGTCAAAAATAACGTGTTTGACTGGTACTATATACATATATGTACAGTTGAAGTCAGAAGTTTACATACACTTAAGTTGGAGTCATTAAAACTCGTTTTTCAACCACTCGCAATTTCTTGTTAACGAACTATAGTTTTGGCAAGTCGGTTAGGACATCTACTTTGTGCATGACACAAGTAATTTTTTCAACACTTGTTGATTAAGATTATTTCACTTATAATTCACTGTATCACAATTCCAGTGGGTCAGAAGTTTACATACACAAAGTTGACTGTGCCTTTAAACAGCTTTTAAAATTCCAGAAAATTATGTCATGGCTTTAGAATCTTCTGATAGGCTAATAGACATAATTTGAGTCAATTGGAGGTGTACCTGTGGATGTATTTCAAGGCCTACCTTCATACTCAGTGCCTCTTTACTTGACATCATGGGAAAATAAAATAAATCAGCCAAGACCTCCGAAAAAAAATTGTAGACCTCCACAAGTCTGGTCCATCCTTGGAGCAATTTCCAAATGCCTGAAGGTACCACATTCACCTGTACAAACAATAGTAGCAAGTATAAACACCATGGGCCACGCAGCCGTCACACGCTCAGGAAGGAGACGCGTTCTGTCTCCTAGAGATGAACGTACTTTGGTGCGAAAAGTGCAAATCAATCCCAGAACAACAGCAAAGGACCTTGTGAAGATGCTGGAGGAACAGGCACAAAATTATCTATATTCACAGTAAAACGAGTCCTATATTGACATAACCTGAAAGGCCGCTCAGCAAGGAAGCAGCCACTGCTCCAAAACACCATAAAAAGCACATTACGGTTTGCAACTGCACATGGGGACAAAGATTGTACTTTTTAAAGAAATGTCCTCTGGTCTGATGAAACAAAAATAGAACTGTTTGGCCATAATGACCATCATTATGTTTGGAGGAAAAAGGGGAGGCTTGCAAGCCGAAGAACACCATCCAACCGTGAAGCACGGGGTGGCAGATCATTGTTGTGGGGGCTTTTGCTACAGGAGGGACTGGTGCACTTCACAAAATAAATGGCATCATGAGGTAGGAAAGTATGTAGATATATTGAAGCAACATCTCAAGACATCAGTCAGGAAGTTGAAGCTTAGTCGCAAATGGGTCTTCAAATGGACAATGACCCAAGCATACTTCCAAAGTTGTGGCAAAATGGCTTAAGGACAAACAAAGTCAAGGTATTGGAGTGGCCATCACAAAGCCCTGACCTCATTCCATAGAAAGATTGTGGGCATTGCTGAAAAAGCGTGTGCGACAAGGAGGCCTACAAACCTGACGCAGTTACACCAGCTCTGTCAGGAGGAATGGGCCAAATTTCACCCAACTTGTTGTGGAAAGCTTGTGGAAGGCTACCCAAAACGGTTGACCCAAGTTAAACAATTTAAAGGCAATGCTACCAAATACAAATTGAGTGTATGTAAACTTCTGACCACTGGGAATCTGATGAAAGAAATAAAAGCTGAAATAAATCATTCTCTCTATTACTCTGACATTTCACATTCTTAAAATAGAGTTGTGATCCTAACTGACCTAAGACACGGAATTTTTACTTGGATTAAATGTCAGGATTGTGAAAAACAGAGTTTAAATGTATTTGGCTGTATGTAAACTTCCGACTTCAACTGTATATATGTATATGTATATGTAGCGAGAGAGAGATTTTACATGTGTTTATTTAGGGCCATTTTACTTTAGAAAAACAAATATATATAATTATTTTTTTGCATGGTTCTTTCATAATGCATGCATTACAGGGTTAATATATATATATGTTTGCAGTTGATTTAGACAGTGATGAAAGAGAGCAGAGACAGGTAATTGGGATTTAAGAGGAGCTCTATTTAGAGGAGCTGGACGAATTACTGCTAGACAATGGGCTCTGCAGGAGGCATTTGGTAATTATAACCCTCTCGTGTACCGTCACTATTTCTGCTTCTATCTTGTTTTCTCTGCCCGGGGCCTTTTGGTTCTCRTCAATGCTGACTCTCGTTCAAATCCTTCTCTCACGGGTCAGACTGAGTTCAAACACAGTCACACCGAAGTGGTTCTGTGGCATATCAAAATGGTGTGCTGTATATGCGGCAGTAGTTCCCAAACTTTGAAATAGTAAAAACTCTTTAATCATTGTAAATTATATCATAAATAGGACTTGTGGAGTTGTCACACATGCAGCTAACAAAAATATATGGAAACGTCTGCTCTACCCAAAATGACAAACAACTAATTGCAGCATTACCGCAAAAATGGAAGAGGCAAGTGGAAGGGGGAGAAAGTAATGATCTTGTCTGCCGGCATTAAAGACCAACATTCTTTAWAGAAAATTGTGATAAATAAAAAGGTATGCCAGTTTTTAATTTAAGGACCAAAAAATTGACAGCTGTGCCATACAGATTGCAAAATAGTTTGGAAGAGATTTTCGATGTACCGATTCCATGGCACATGGTGTATGAACTGATACACAAAATGATGACAGATTCAAAACTTTGAGTTTTTCAATTAAACCAAATTATTGCAACCAATAGAATGTTATACTGTATATATGGGCGATACAACCATCCCAACTCTGCAGATTTTGCTGCGAAGAGACAGAATCATTGGATCATTTGTTTTGGTACTGTCCATATGAAGCTTGTTTTTGGTCACAGGTTCAGAAATGGCTGAAGAACTGCAATGTTTACCTGGAGTTAACTCTGCAAATAGCACTGCTGGGTGATCTGAAAAGTCATAGTACTCGTAGCAAAAATGTTTATCTTTCATTTACATYCTGTAGAAACTATGAGAATAGAAAGGTTGAAYYTTTGTGAAACATCACAGCACAGTTGAAAAAAAACTGTATGGTCTTCAGAGATAGATGGTAGGGGTTGAGCGGAGCTGAAGGATGGGACTAAAAACAAACAAAATATAACTAATGCAAAGTATACTGTGTCCGTAAAATGGATATACTATGTAGAAGCTTAAATGTTGTTGTCCATTTGTTTACTCCAATTAGGGGAGGGGTGGTAGGGTTAGGTGAAAATAATAAAGGAATAACAAAGAAAAAATATAATGTCAAACAGAACTTACACAGAACGTGGTTACCATGTTCTCAGAATATTCAACATTAATGTTCATATTTTATATTCTGAGAACATGGTAACCACGTTCTGGGTATGTTTGGTGTGACGCTGATAGAATATTCTCCTAACTATCAGGAAACGGGACACAGGAATGTTCTTGAAATGTGTCTAGAACATTAATATCTTCTAYTCTGAGGACACGGTAACCATGTTTGGTGTGACGTTGATAGAATATGCTCTTAACTATCAGGAAACTGAACACATTCATCTTCTTGCAACATTCCCACATGTCTAGAACATTAATGAAACATGTCTGGAACATTAATACCTTATATTCTGAGAACATTCTGTGTATGTTTGGTGTGATGTTGATGGAATATTCTCTTAATCCTCAGGAAACTGGATATGTCTAGAATATTAATATTGTAGGCTATATTCTGAGGACACGGTAACCACATGCTGGGTAAATTCTGCTTGACGTTAAAATAACGTTCTTCTACCTCTAATGCAAAAACATTCTAAATAGGTTAGAGTTCAAGTGGTTCTTTGCGGTTCGGCAAAAAAAGGAAAGGAGGGGTGCTCAACAACAACGAAAAAAATWATGAGAATGGCTGACCAAGAAAATTCCAAAATGACTAATTCGAGGTAAAAAGGAGTTGGAGCAGTCACAAAAAAAAAGGCGGAGTGATTCATTTTTGCTCACTATAATCCATTGTAMATGTGACTGATGTTTAGGCATCAAGCTAACGTCTTCCTCAAATTAGTCCTTTTGGAAGTTTTTCTTGGTAAGCCATCCACATGCTAAATAGGTTCTCAGGAGGTTTTTGCCAAACCACAAAGAATGTTCCTGTAGCTAACGGCAAAATGGACACTCAAACATAACAGGTAACACTACAAAAATGTTCTATCTCCCTAGAATTGTTAGCTKGTCTGTGCCATGTAGAAGATGAACCTACAACCATGGTGTGTCCAGCGMCYTTYCMWTTYMRKYMWYYYSKMTTTGCTATTTTTTGTTTGTTATTTGTGTTCATTAGTTCATTTATCCACTTATACCTTTTTGTGGACCTAATAGCMTAGCTTGTGTTTCACTGTTGTGCCTGTAGACGGGTTCAAGGTTCCCAAAGGTGCCAATGCCATCATCATGCCCTACTCCCTCCACCGTGACTCGCGCCACTTCCCCCAGCCAGAGGAGTTCCGCCCGGAGTGCTTCCTGCCGGAAAACTGCGTCGGGAGACAACCGTACACCTTCGTTCCCTTCTCCGCTGGACTCCGCAATTGCATTGGTAGGAATAKGAGACATTTAATACATTCAAGTAAAGTAGCACTTAAAGTAGTACAACATTTTAGAAAATTGGTAAATCAACATCATTCCATTTGAGATTAATGACACAAGATTGGTCACCTTTGGCAGCAATTTTCAACTTGAAGCCAAAATAAGCGATTTAAAATAAAACAAGGATTGTGTCACAGGTATTGATCGATGTTTTATCGGCTTGAAAGTGGACTGTCCACTACCGTGGGCCTGTCCAACGAAGATGCGTACAAGCTATCACTACCTTAATGATAGTGACAAACTAAAGTTTAACTTCAGACAACAAAAAACAAGACATAATTCAAACAAAATGGAGGATTCAAAGTGTATGTCCTCACATGCTCTCGTTACACCCCTGCCCCCAGGTCAGCGCTTTGCCGTGATGGAGGAGAAGGKGATCCTGGCATCCATCTTGCTCTACTTCAACGTGGAGGTTGTGTCAGAAGCGGGAAGACCTCCGTCCACTAGGGAAGCTCATCCTTCGCCCCGAGAATGGCATCTGTATCAAACTGGAGTAGAGGAATCAGCATTAGCACTCATAGGCTGCGTCCCAATAATATCTCATTTCTCCTGAAGGGCACTTCACTACTTCCTATGAATCTAAAAGCATTGGATTAATGGAGACGTGGGCTAGAGGGGAGTTTCTACCATGTTTTTTTACCAGTCATTTCCTTTTCAATCARTGAAGGAAAGTGAACAAGTGCACACTTTGAGAGGAAGGAGATAATTGGGACATAGCATATACATGTACTAGAGAGCTCATATCTTTGCATATCTACCTCGATTTGAAAGTAAAACATTTCTTCTTCGACTTTAACAAGTGTATTGGCAACAAATGTTCAGCAAAAGTGCCCAAATCATATGGACAGAACTTCAGCCTCTTCCAGGCTAATCAGTCTCCTATGGTGGCTCTAGATCTTTCTTTGATGACAAATTGGTTATTAGTGACTCGTTGGGTTACCCGTAAAGCATGGTGGTGAGCCTATCCGAAAATGCATGCGGGGTGAAGTTGCCCCCTGATCTATGGTCAGTTTAGCATTTCCCCCCCACTAGATCCTAGATCTAGAAAGAGCCTTGAAATGAAGACCTCTCACAGTGATAGGGTTATAAATGTATATGCTCTGAAGATTGTGATGAAATAAAATGACAACATCTCAGCAGCATCAAATGACGTGCGCGTCCTGACGTATTCGTGTCCAACAACACAAGTGTCCTTGTTGGGACTCTCGGTTACTGGAAGCTATTATCGTTTCCGAGAAGACAGTACAGTATATTATTATCTGAGAACATAGTGAAATAGTACTGATAATGGAGGCCGTGGTCATCAGGTTCATTGTTGCATGTGATGTGGTGAAAAGGGACCTACTGTTTATCCTCCACAGGGGGGTGATAGTGGTCCTCTTTTCCCTCCTGCTGTTGACAGTGTGTGTGCCCACCCATGTCAGTGACAGTCTCACGATGTGTGTTAGTGTGCATGTCAGTGGTTGTTGGTGTGCGAGTGCGCGTGTCCACATCAGTGGCTGTGTGGTGCGTGTATTGTCTGCATGCTACATTTGTTGGCGGTATGTTCACTCTATGAATGGGTGAGCACTCAAGGACAAGACACTGCCACCACCTGCCCTGCAATCTGCAAGGCCACAACAGAAGAAGAAGAAAAACACCCCACAGGGCTGCCAAATCTGAATGAGAGAACTTTGACGTGGCAACCCTCCCTTCTTTTTTTCCAGACTCCTTCTTTCTCCCTCCCCCTTTGCCTCTACCTCTCTCTCAATCCCCCTCTGCCTCCCTCTCACTCTTAGCTCCCTCTCCCCTCCAGCTCCAGTCATCTCCCTTTTCAAGAGAATCTCAGATGCCGTATTCACAAACTGTCTCAGAAGTGGTGATCTAGGATCAGTTTAGTCGTTTGCTCGTTATTAATACGCTTAGCTGATCCTAGAACAAACCTGATCCTAGATCAGCACTCCTACTCTGAGACACCCAGAGCTTCGGTCAATGCAATCGACCTTGTGTKGCGCTCCCCCAAACAATAGCTTTCAAAGACAGGGAGCGAGCGGCAAGGGAGAAAGCTTAACCACTATCTGCAAAGGCTGTTGTTAAATGCCCCAAAGAGGATGTGTCCAAAATACAAATAAGAAATAGTGCTGGATAGCAGGGAGGGAAGAGAAGGAAAGAGAGGAAAGTATTGATCGTTTTTTTCTGAAGAGTGATAATGTTGAGGTGGGGGCAGGGGGTGTTTTGGGATAATGGTGATTCTCTTGTCCTTTCTCGTGGTTCCACATCCATGGAGGCTGGTGGGAGGAGCTATAGGAGGACGGGCTCATTGTAATGGCTGGAATGGAATAGATGGACTGGTATCAAACAGATTAAACATATGGCAACCACGCAACCGTCCTCCTATAGCACTTCCCACCAGCCTCCACTGTTCCACATAC
>NW_019942596.1:185588-205588 GCF_002910315.2 Salvelinus sp. IW2-2015 | reverse complement strand
CTTTGATATATCCAGGAAATCATTGTTTGGTTATGTACTGGAATAAAGACTCTGTTTCTATTACGTCGCTTCTTGGTCCTCATTCACCAGCATAACAGAGAAATCCGACCAAGATGGACCCCAGCGGACTATGGATTCTCTCAACCACTTGCCGTCGACGTTCCAGGGAGCAATGCTCGGCCAGACACGAGCAGGAAATTGTTTTGCTGGCTTCGTCATTTGCCGTTCGAGACCCTGCCGCTCAAAGGTTCTCCGATCTCTTCTGGACAGTTTTGAGTCTTCGTCTCGTGCCACCAGACTACTTTCCTGGTTCTTCCGAGTCTCCGAAACCTAGGGTTAATAACCCACCATGTTACTCTTGGGCTGCCACTGAGTTCGCTCCCTTTCTCACCCAGTGTGATATTGTGTTCTCTCTCCAGGCCCAACACGTACTCAAGAGAGAGAGCATCGGATCGCTTACGTCATATCACTCCTTACTGGTCGGGCTCGGGAGTGGCGGCACAGCTATCTGGGAGGCAAGGGCTGAGCTGTTCTAACGTTTATCAGAGCTTAAAAGAGGAGATGATACGGGTTTTGATCGTTCAGTTTTTGGGAAGGAGGCTTCCATGGCCCTGGCTTCCCTATGTCAAGGTGATCGATCCATTTAACGGATTACTCTATAGAGTTTTCGCACTCTTGCTCAATCAGGTGGACTGGAACGAGCCGCGCGTGCTCGCTCGTTTTCTGGAGGGGACTCCACGCTGAGGTTAAGGATGAGATTCTCTCCCGGGAGGTTCCTTCCAGCGTGGACTCTTTGATTGCACTCGCCATCCGCATAGAACGACGGGTAGATCTTCGTCACCGAGCTCGTGGAAGAGAGCTGCGCGAGTTAACGGTTGTTTCCCCTCTCCCGCCATCTCAAACCCAATCTCCTCCCACCGGGCTACAGAGGACTGAGCCCCATGCACTTGGGAGAGTTATTCGCATCTCGACTAAGGAAGAGGGAACGGAGAATCAACCAAACCGCCTTTGCTCTATTGCGGTTCTGCTGGAATTTTTGTCATGTCATGTCCAGTAAAAAGCAGAGCTCATCAGTAAGCTGAGAGGGCTTACTGTGGAGCGGTTTACTACTTAGGCGCTCCATCAAGATCCTGTACTACCTTGTCGGTCCATTCTACGCTGGACCGTTCGGCTGCTTCCTGCAGTGCCTTGATAGACTCTGGGGCTGAGGGTTGTTTTATGGACGAAGCATGCTCGGAAAAACATGACATTCCTCTCAGACAGTTAGGGAAGCCCACGCCCATGTTCGCCTTAGATGGTAGTCTTTCTCCCCAGTATCAGATGTGAGACACTACCTTTAACCCTCACAAATCTGGTAACCACAGTGAGACCATTTCCTTTTTGATTTTTTCGTTCACCTTTTACACCTGTTGTTTTGGTCATCCCTGGCTAGTATGTCATAATCCTTCTATTAATTGGTCTAGTAATTCTATCCTACCTAACGTTTCTTGTCATGTAAGTAATGTCTGCTACCCTCCTGTGTCTTCTGTTCCCCTCTACTCAGGAGGAACCTTGGTTGATTTGACAGGAGTGCCGGAGGAATATCATGATCTGCGCACGGTCTTCAGTCGGTCCAGAAGCCAGCTCCCTTCCTCCTCACCGTCGTATGATTGTTTGTATTGATCTCCTTCGGACCACTCCCCCCTCGGGGTAGACTTATACTCTCTGTCGGCTCCCGAACGTAAGCTCTCGAGGATTATCTGTCTGTTTCTCTCGACGCCGCGTACCGTGGTGCCTTCTTCCTTCTCCCGCCGGACGGATTTTCTTTGTTAAGAAGAAGGACGGTACTCTGCGCCCCTGCGTGGATTATCGAGGGCTGAATGACATAACGGTTAAGAATCGTTATCCGCTTCCCCTTATGTCGTCAGCCTTCGAGATTTTGCAGGGAGCCAGGTTCTTTACTAAGTTGGACCTTCGTAACGCTTACCATCTCGTACGCATCAGAGAGGGGGACGAGTGGAAAACGGCGTTTAACACTCCGTTAGGCATTTTGAATACCGGGTTCTGCCGTTCGGTCTCGCTAATGCTCCAGCTGTCTTTCAGGCATTAGTTAATGATGTACTGAGAGACATGCTGAACATTTTTGTTTTCGTTTACCTTGACGATATCCTGATTTTTTTCACCGTCACTCGAGATTCATGTTCAGCACGTTCGACGTGTACTCCAGCGCCTTTTAGAGAATTGTCTCTACGTGAAGGCTGAGAAGTGCGCCTTTCATGTCTCCTCTGTCACATTTCTCGGTTCTGTTATTTCCGCTGAAGGCATTCAGATGGATCCCGCTAAGGTCCAGGCTGTCAGCGATTGGCCCGTTCCTAAGTCACGTGTCGAGTTGCAGCGCTTTCTCGGTTCGCTAATTTCTATCGGCGTTTCATTCGTAATTTCGGTCAAGTGGCTGCCCCTCTCACAGCTCTGACTTCTGTCAAGACTTGCTTTAAGTGGTCCGGTTCCGCCCAGGGAGCTTTTGATCTCCTCAAGAAGCGTTTTACATCCGCCCCTATCCTTGTTACTCCTGACGTCACTAAACAATTCATTGTCGAGGTTGACGCTTCAGAGGTGGGCGTGGGAGCCATTCTGTCTCAGCGCTTCCAGTCTGACGATAAGGTCCATCCTTGCGCTTACTTTTTCCATCCCTGTCGCCATCGGAACGCAACTATGATGTGGGTAACCGCGAACTGCTCGCCATCCGCTTAGCCATAGGCGAATGGCGACAGTGGTTGGAGGGGGCGACCGTCCCTTTTGTCGTTTGGACTGACCATAAGAACCTTGAGTACATCCGTTCTGCCAAACGACTTAATGCACGTCAAGCTCGTTGGGCGTTGTTTTTCGCTCGTTTCGAGTTCGTGATTTCCTATCGTCCGGGAAATAAGAACACCAAGCCTGATGCCTTATCCCGTCTCTTTAGTTCTTCTGTGGCTTCTACCGACCCCGAGGGGATTCTCCCTGAAGGGCGTGTTGTCGGGTTGACTGTCTGGGGAATTGAGAGACAGGTAAAGCAAGCACTCACTCACACTGCGTCGCCGGCGCGCTTGTCCTAGTAACCTTCTGTTCGTTCCTGTCTCACTCGTCTGGCTGTTCTCAGTGGGCTCACTCTGCAAGTTAGCTGGCCACCCCGGCGTTCGGGGTACGCTTGCTTCTATTTCGCCAGCGGTTTTGTGGCCTACTCAGGAGCGGGACACGCGCCGTTTCGTGGCTGCTTGTTCGACTGCGCGCAGACTAAGTCAGGTAACTCTCCTCCTGCCGGTCGTCTCAGACCGCTTCCCATTCCTTCTCGACCATGGTCTCACATCGCCTTAGACTTTATTACCGGTCTGCCTTCGTCTGCGGGGAGACTGTGATTCTTACGGTTATCGATAGGTTTCTAAGGCGGCACATTTCATTCCCCTCGCTAAGCTTCCTTCCGCTAAGGAGACGGCACAAATCATCATTGAGAATGTGTTCAGAATTCATGGCCTCCCGTTAGACGCCGTTTCAGACAGAGGTCCGCAATTCACGTCACAGTTTTTGGAGGGAGTTCTGTCGTTTGATTGGTGCTTCCGTCAGTCTCTCTTCCGGGTTTCATCCCCAGTCTAACGGTCAAGCAGAAAGGGCCAATCAGTCGATGGTCGCATATTACGCAGCCTTTCGTTTCGAAACCCTGCGTCTTGGGCAGAAACAGCTTCCCCTGGGCTGAGTACGCTCACAACTCGCTTCCTTCGTCTGCTACCGGGCTATCTCCGTTTCAGAGTAGTCTTGGGTACCAGCCTCCCTCTGTTCTCGTCCCAGCTCGCCGAGTCCAGCGTTCCCTCCGCTCAGGCTTTTGTCCAACGTTGTGAGCGCACCTGGAGGAGGGTCAGGTCTGCACTTTGCCGTTACAGGGCGCAGGCTGTGAGAAGCCCAATAGACGTAGGATTAAGAGTCCTAGGTATTGTCGCGGTCAGAGAGTGTGGCTTTCCACTCGTAACCTTCCCCTTACGACAGCTTCTCGCAAGTTGACTCCGCGGTTCATTGGTCCGTTCCGTGTCTCTCAGGTCGTCAATCCTGTCGCTGTGGGGACTGCTTCTTCCGCGACATCTTCGTCGCGGCCACCCTGTCTTCCATGTCTCTTGTGTCAAGCCTTTTCTTCGCGCCCCCGTTCGTCTTCCCTCCCCCCCCCCCGTCCTTGTCGAGGGCGCTCCTATTTACAAGGTACGGAAGATCATGGACATGCGTTCTCGGGACGTGGTCACCAGTACTTAGTGGATTGGGAGGGTTACGGTCCTGAGGAGAGGAGTTGGGTTCCATCTCCGACGTGCTGGACCGTTCGTTGATTGATGATTTCCTTCGTTGCCGCCAGGGTTCCTCCTCGAGTGCGCCAGGAGGCGCTCGGTGAGTGGGGGGTACTGTCATGTTTTGTCTTTGATCATCATGTCTTGTCCCTGTGCTTCCCTCTGCTGGTCTTATTAGGTTCTTTCCCTCTTTCTCTCTCTCTCTCTCCTCCTCCCTCTCTCCCTCTCCCGCTCTCTCTCTCTATCGTTCCGTTCCTGCTCCCAGCTGTTTCTCATTCTCCTAACGACCTCATTTACTCTTTCACACCTGTCCCCTATTTTGCCCTCTGATTAGAGTCCCTATTTCTTCCTCTGTTTTCCGCTTCTGTCCTTGTCGATTCTTGTTTGATGTTTGCTGTTCCTGTGTCCTTGTTCCGCCCTGTCGTGTTTTTGCCTTCTTCAGATGCTGCGTGTGAGCAGGTGTCTATGTCAGCTACGGCCTGTGCCTTCCTGAAGCGACCTGCAGTCTGTGGTCGCGTCTCCTGTCGTTCCTCTCTACTGACGAGAGGATTTCAGTTTCCTGTTTTGGATTTACCTTTGATATATCCAGGAGAATCATTGTTGTGTTTGATACTGAATAAAAGACTCGTTTCTATTACGTCGCTTTTGGGTCCTCATTCACCAGCATAACCAGGTTCCGGTCAGAACTAGGATGAGGCGGATGTTTAATGGAAGAAGATGTCCACATTCACACACACATCACACACACATCTGACCTCTCATGGTTCAGATAACTGAGAATCATGTCCAATGAGAACTGACATGAACTATGTGGTGGTTTGGATGCACGCACAATTAAACATCAGACAAACAGGGATTCGGTCCACAGAAGGATAAGTTCAGCAGGAGGGAAAACTGTGGAAGTGCTCATTAGGATGGGGAAAGCACGTTTCTGACCACACAGCGTTCTGGGGTCATTTATTATTTTTTATGTAACCTTTATTTAACTAGGCAAGTCAGTTAAGGACAAATTCTTATTTACAATGACTGGCCTACCCCGGCCAAACCCGGGCGACGCTGGGCCAATTGTGTCTGTACGTGTGCGTGCGAACGTGAACCCGCGCCTGACTCTGTGTGCGCGTGTATCATGCAGGGACCAAGGTATGAGTTTGGAGTAACCTTTGCCCTCTCTTCAACTGAACTCAAGTCTATTCCTGGTTCACTAACAATTTAGTCTGGATAATGTTTTTTACTACCACATATGGACACATTCCAACCTTATGACAGGTAGTAATGGGTCTAACAGTACTTCATATGGGCTTTCAGGGCAATATGTTGACATTTTATGACAAGCTAAAAGCGTGGTGGACATACAAAGTAGCCTCATATAGTAGCCTTGCTGGGTCAGACACAGTGTTTGCATCGCAAACAGCACCCTGTTCCCTTTTGTGCACTTCAGGGCTCTGGTCAAAAGTAGTGCACTATATCGGGAATAGGGTGCCATTTGGGACACAACCTGTCCCGTCAAACTGAATTACTTGAGCAGTGCCCAATCAATCGAATCAAATTGTATCTATATAGCCCTATGAACAAGATGTCAAGATGAAGCTGCTGCTATCGTGTACAAGTGGCTTTTGCTAAATAGATTTAATTTGAATAAGACTAGCCTGTAACCTCCTACAACCACCCAGAAGTCTTACGGGTTTACATTCTGTTTTGCAACACGGATTACACCTGGCTATGGGCGGAAGATGTGAGCTTGGTGCCCTCACCGTTTTGCCGGACCAATCAGCGTCCTTTGAAGAACTATGGGGGTGGTTTAGTTGATGGCGAATGCGAAGCGCCACTGTCGACAGCCACTATATGGCTTTAGTTGAGTTGGCATTTCTTTGCTGCGGACAAGGTAGTAAGTAGATAGCTATGTTAGCTAAAATGCTTTTGCAGCCAGGTCATCAGGAYGCAAGTCAGTATTCAACGTCCATCCATGTCCAAGGACGTCGGGAGACGATGTGGAAACCGGCCACTAGGGGCAACAGTGAGCGCAGTTAACTTAAATTAGGTTTTGGTTTTGCTAGGGCGTTTTGCTAAGCTTCTGCCTCTGATTCCAAAGGTTGCAAGTTCGAATCCAGCGATAGAAAGTTGTTTTCGAGATTTTTGTTCAAGCCTATCCCAAACCTTAACCCTTACCTTAACCATTCTGAGTTAATGCCTAACTTTAAGATTTTGGGGTTTAACGACCTCAACTTAAACCCTAACCTTAAAAATTCTAAGCTAATGCCTAAACGTAACCTTAAAACACTACACTAATATACTTCGAGAGTTGATGTTTGAGAAACATGGACGAACGTCTAATTGTGACGTGAGACTGTGAGACCTAGTTGGTTTGTGTCTTGGTACTCGATGTGCCTTTCTCTGCAAAGACAACATGCGTTTCTTTTACTTCTGCAAAATGCGGCGCTTTGGCTTCTGTTTTCTGACTGGTTGAATATGATCCAATTACTATAAAATGGGTTTTTCTGCAACACCACTCGGGCAAAACGGCCTCAATGGTTACTTTTCCAGAATGATAGTGCAGAAGTAATCAGTCTGATAATTAGGAGCCTAATTTACTTGTAGTAAAGGATAAATATGCTGACAATAACCAAGCCTAGACCCTAGGGTTTGGAATTAGCCCTTAACAACGTTAATCGAACACGTAATCTACTGATGTTCTGGGTTGATTGTAAAGGTAATTTGAACAGATGGACCTACCTTCTACTGTGAGACAGACTATTTTGAGTAGGTGGTCTGGCTCACGGCATCTGGACTCACTCACTGAGACACACACACACACACACACACACACACACACACACACACACACACACACACACACACACACACACACACACACACACACACACACAACACACCACACAACAGAGCGAAGGATAATGGGGAGAGGAGAGCTGGAGGAAAGAGAGTGAATGAAAGACAGAAGGGGAGAGAGAATTAGAGTGAGAGAGACATAGCCCACACAACATTTTTAATGAACTGCCTTCCTCACAGCAGACATATTAGTGGAAGTCTCTACATTAAAGTTGCATTCACATGGCAGAGGAGGTTTGGGTGACAACCCCTCAACAGCATGTGTGTGCGTGTGTATAAGGGTAGGTGGAATAAAGTACCTGCCATGTGCTGACATTTGTGTGTGTCTGTGTGTGTGKGGGGCATTTGTGCAGAAAGAAGCGATCATAAATGTACTTATAGGTCGCAGGGGCGCAATTTCCTTTGGTAAAATAAACTTAACCGTGTGTTGGCTTTTTGAGTCAGTTCCACTACATTTCCCCAGCTCAGCTACAGGCAGTCTCCTCAACCTGTCTCTATAAGTCTGCATATTCCCATATAGTGCACTACTTTKGACCAGATCCCAATGAGCCCTGATCAAAACTAGTGCATAGGGTGCCATTTGAGATGCAATGAATGTTTCTATGTTAGAGTTTGTAGTTTATCTTGATATTCTGTAGATACTAATCATGTGGATTCTGCATTACAACACATGCTGTTGGGACAGAGAGAGAGAGAGAGAGCGAGCGAGAGCGAGAGAGAGCGAGAGCGAGAGAGAGAAGGGAAAGAGAGAGAGAAGGGAGAGAGAGAGAGAATAACACAATGTTAACATGGGAAGAGAGAGAGAGAGAGAGAGCGAGAGAGAGAGAGAGAGATGCACATCCATTATATTCTCTCACCCTGACCTATATATTGTGATCATAACATATGATCTGGATTTACATCCGTACATCTGTCTAAATCGTTCTGTCTCTCCATAATATGAGTAAATATGTTATTTTAATAAATAGTATTTTCTCTATCATAGTAATTGGAATAAATTCCAATAATTGATATTAAGCATAATCATCGGGATTATTTTAATAATGCCATAGGCTAGTCAACATCCTTATATTGATTGATATGTTAGAAAAAGGTGCATTTTATCTGTTTCTTTTAAGTGTGAATAAATCGATGTGGGAATGGATAAAATATGAACTATTCCTCAAAATAAGGATCAACGAATGCATGAATAAAGGAACGACGAGTCGCTGGAAGCAAAGCAACAATTACGAGGAGAGCTCGCAGCCAGGCTTCAAAACACACCGGGAAATAAAGGAGTGCCGCCGCGTGCAGTCCACTGTTTTTCCCTCTTTCGGGCGCTGAGAGGCAGCATTAGGCTACCACTTACCCGACACCACCCACGACAGGCTCACTGTAATAACATAATGTTAACATGGGAAGGTTTGAAGTTGCCTCAATGTCACATACCAACAATGTGATGGGTACACATATAGCCATGTACGCGTAGACTCTGACACACGAGCATTGTGACTAGAAGGGTAAACAGAAGGTTGTCTACGGGAGCTATAACGGGCAATATGGAGAGGAGGAAACCCACGGGAGAATACCACTGCATCCCCGTGTCCAAAATGTAGACGGCATATTATGGGACGGGCGGCACGTTTATTTCGCTAATTGGAAAAGTTACAAAATATACAATGATTATAAATGGGTCTTATCTGAACAGGTCGTCGCTGGACCCGTACGAGGAAGTGTTGAATCGCCCCCCGTGGGTTACAACAACTTTGGGGTGCTTCCTGATATTCACTATMGTGGTTGATATTTTGGGCAACCTTTTGGTGATATTCTCTGTCTACCGGAACAAGAAGCTAAGGAATGCAGGTGAGTAATGTATACTATTRTGCATGAGGTCGGASTAGCCAAAGTATTGTGTTGTGTWTATAAACAAGTTTCAAAGTGTTGTATTTGACACGACATTGTTGTTTTGATACAGTTGAGTCCGAAATATGACAACAACAAACCGGCGTTTGGGTAAAGCTGTGTACACTGTTCGCGCGCAAATCTCGAAATGAACAAGAAAAGTAGGCTTATTTGTGATTCAGAATTTGTGATAGGCGTACTACATACATCGATGAAAATCAATAAAATGCATTGGTATATCCCAATTAATTTAGCTTGGGTTTAAAGCTACGGTGAAAGTAATGTCCCGGTGGCATTTGGAGGTAGCTACCCGMGCGTTATAGAGGATGCCGTGTCAATGTTGGTAGCCTGATTTTATACCCCAAACAATGTATGTTGTATACCGGTACATTTTATATAGGCTAGTCAAGGATGCCTAAATAGGCATGTCATGAAAGTTAGATTATCGCTCTCGTATCATAACCGTCTATGGACGCGCAAGCTGCTCTGACCAGACCGAATAACCATGTCTAACTAAATACTTCTCTGTCTAATCTCCGAGCGAGCAAAGATGAAATAATAACTAGAAAGTGTCAACGAATGAGGCTCTTCCAAGAATGAAAAATAGACTCGCGGAGATTGATTGACAAGCGCCGCCTGAAGCCACTCAAGAGAAATTATAGGATGGACAGCAGTGTATTTTAGGAAACATTTGCGCCACAGCCTCGGCATGCTTAGTTGGGGATTGCGTTTCACATCCTATCAATCATGTAACTAAACTGGGATGTCCGAATGAGAACATCTTCAACTCTCCGTTTTATTTTTCAATGGAAAAATTGGATTAAGTGACGGAACATGCGTCACGTGCGCATTTCGGTTTTATGAATTGGGATCGGAGTGGGGCTGCTGTGTCTCGACCACCTTATTATCACCAGATATTATATAATGTGTTTGATATTATAATGTAGGATAATGCTGTATGTAGGATTATGTTGTATGTTGTGTAGTGTGGATATTTTAAATTCATTATAGTATTGTACTSTGGCGTGATTAYTTAACGTATGTTTGGATGATTATATTCAAGTGATTATATTCCAAAGTACTGTACTGATGTAACCCTGTGATAAGAACCTATGACATTATTGTGTGAGAAAACGCAATGATATACATATCATAAAAACGAATTACATTGTGTTTTGATAGGCTACAGATAAAATGTACGCCAGATAGAAGTTATGTTGTTGAGAAAATATATATTTAGTCCTACATTATTACAGACTGGTGTGTTCTCCAAATACAAAATGACATGCTTTGCGCTCCAGTTCCGCTCTGGACATTCAATGACAGATTGGAATTCTAGACGAACCCACATTGTAGATAGATTTGAGTGTTTGATCGTTTCCTGAAATGTGTATCTAGCTAAATGACAATTTTTTTACCACCCAAATTAGTTTTCTTTTCTTTGATGTTTCATGTTATTAGTTGCGTTTGTTTGTCACAACCTAGACCTAATGTCAAACGCAGAGCATTTTTTGGTGATTTAAGCAAAATGGATTTGTGCCAGTCATATTAAGCCCCCCCCCCCTAATGTGATGAATATCATTATTATTAAGACTTCCTGTAATTCCTCGTCCCACCCCCCTCTCTATCTTTATTTATCATTGTAATCACTTCCATTTAATATAAACATACACAAAATTGCACAATCGCTGTGTCCTGGATTTGAGTCTTTTAATAGTTTATACAGTAAATAGAATCGAACATTCTGTCAGGTGCAGAGAATTTATTTTATTTGATATGTGCTTTTACAAGTTTGATCACATTTTATGCTGCCCAGTCTGTGACTGCCCTGTTAGGGAGCACATCTTTGATCTTTGAGGAGGGGACGGCCGATTCATTTAAATGTAAGTGCACAGAGTTCTCTCTGTGCATCTCAACAGTCTGACGCGCTCCCTCTCCTTCTTCTGCATCAATAATGGCTGCATCTCAACAGTCTAAAGGGACGCCCACTCCTTGTCTCTTGTCCTTCATTTGCACTGGTCTGAAAGTCCTAATTGTAGTCCCGAATTATTCAACTGCTTCACCTGTCCAGTCCAGTCCTTTCACATCAGTGCAGATGAAGGAAAGGAGACAAGTCGAGGAAGCTACTTTAGACTATTGATATGAAGCCGTTTCAGTTCAGAGTAGCTGAAGTAGCACTGCTTAAAACTAACTATAAGTTAMGTATCTAAGATGTGATAAATCAATTATCTCCAGCTCAGGGCTCCAGCTAGGCATTTGTTTGCTAACTTGCTAGCTAAGTGGCTAACCTGCTAGCTAAGTGGCTAACTTGCTAGATCAAGCTTCTTGGTTACAGCTGAGACAATTAGTCCCGTCCTCGATCAAGATCCCTGCTGTCTTGCTTTTATATTCATTTAATTAAATTTTTATGCTTGGAAAGAAATAGCGCCCCTTGTCTGCACTGCTGGCAATACCGTATGGTACAGGAACGGTATGAAGGTATGAAATACCGCCCAACCCTAGTTAGAATATTTGCTTTCTATGAAACCATTTACATTGACATGAATATCCATTCAATCTTTTGTCAGCTTTCGACACAACAATAATTGGCTTTGTATGATGTCAACAATAATGGACCTATGTCACAGGCTTTTTTCACATGAGCCACGTGAAAAAATGATGTATCTCTCTTAATACTGTTTCCACGACAGCATTTGGCGAGTACTAACATCCCTTAAGCAGGCCAGCCACCCGGTTTCCCTGTATCCTTAGGTTCATGCCTTTCAGGAGCGTTTGCAATTTCTCAGCCCAGTTCCCAAAGATGGTGCCTGTCCTTCTATTCAAGCCGAAGAAAAGGAAAAAACCCTGCATTGGCAAATCGTATGCCTCATGGCGGCCATATTGATTGACACAGAAACTTTTCTATTGTACTTTCTAGGTCTATCTGCCCATGTGGCCTGTCCCTCTGCCAGCGAACAGARTGGCTGTGCCGCAGGAGAGTGGGTGTGTGTGTGACTGCACATTGAACTCTGATCTGAAGCACTCTCTCTCAACCCAGCGATGTGTTATTGTTTTCCATCCTTTCAGAAGCAGAATGTTGTTTGTGTGCCAAAGTTTTGTATACACGCTACATGCACGCACACGCTTGTGTGTGTGTTTGTAGTACACCAGGCACAACAACAGTGTGTTGTACAGTCATGTTGTGTATGATTGAGGGCAAGTCATTCAATTCAATTGATCATTCAGGTTCTAACAGACAATAAACCTTGGCAACAGAGAACTTGAAGACATGACATACATGTACAGTGCATTCGGAATATTTTCAGACCCCTTGACTTTTTCAACATTTTGTTACATTACAGCCTAATTCTAAAATGGATGAAAACCAACATTTCCTCATTAATCTACACACAATTACCCATAATGACAAAGTGAAAATAGGTTTTTATAATTTTTTGCAAATGCTTTAATAAATCAAAAACAGAAATACTGTAATGCAATGCTACTGGCGGCAGAGAAGTCAGGCGCAGGAGAGCGGAAACTGACTTACAACGGTTGTGTTTAATATCCATAAACCACTGTCAACAGAATAATTCAATAAATGGGTCAAACAAAATCCGGTAGATACCAGCATACAGTGCACAAGCACTACAACAAACAATTACCGACAAGGACATGGGGGACAGAGGGTTAAATACACAACATGTAATAAATGGAATTGGAACCAGGTGTGATGGAAGACAAGACAGAACCAATGGAAAATGAAAAGTGGATCGGCGATGGCTAGAAGGTCGGTGACGTCGACCGCCGAACGTCGCCCGAACAAGGAGAGGGACCAACTTCGGGGGAAGTCGTGACAAATACCTTAYTTACATAAGTATTCAGATACTTTACTATTAAACTCGAAATTGAGCTCAGGTACATCCTGTTTCCGTTGATCTTCCTTAAGATGTGTTTACAACTTCATTGGAGTCCACCTGTGGTAAATTCAATTGATTGGACATGGTTTGGAAAGGCACACACCTGTCTATATAAAGGACACATTTGACCTTGCATGTCAGAGCAAAATCCAACCAATGAGTTTGAAGGAATTGTCCGTAGAGCTCCGAGACAGGATTGTGTTGAGACACATATCTGGGGAAGGGTACCAAAACATTTCTGCAGAATTGCCGGTCCCCAAGAACACAGAGGCCTCCATCATTCTTAAATGGAAGGTTTGGAACCACCAAGACTCTTCCTAGAGCTGGCCACCCGGCCAAACTGAACAATCGGGGGAGAAGGTTCTTGGTCAGTTAGGTGACCAAGAACCCGATGGTCACTCTGACAGAGCTCCAGACTTTCTCTGTGGAGATGGGGGAACCTTCCAGAAGGATAACCATCTCTGCAGTACTCCACCAATCAGGCCTTTATGATAGAGTGGCCAGACGGAAGCCAGTCCTCAGTGAAAGGCACATGACAGCCAGCTTGGAGTTTGCCAAAAGGCCCTTAAAGAGACTCAGACCATGAGAAACAAGATTCTCTGGTCTGATGAAACGAAGATTGAACTCTTTGGCCAAGCGTCACGCCTGGAGGAAACCTGGCACCATCCCTACGGTGATGCATGGTAGTGGCAGCATCATGCTTTGGGGATGTTTTTCAGCGGCAGGGACTGGGAGACTAGTCATTATCGAGGGAAAGATGAACGGAGCAAAGTACAGAGAGATCCTTGATGAAAACCTGCTCCAGAGCGCTCAGGACCTCAGACTGGGGTGGATGTTCACCTTCCAACAGGAAAACGATCCTCATGTCCGTAGCCATGGAAGTGCTTTGAAAGGCTGGTAATGGCTCACATCAACACCATTATCCCAGAAACCCTAGACCCACTCACATTTGCATACCGCCCAAACAGATCCACAGATGATGCAATCTCTATTGCACTCCACACTGCCCTTTCCCACCTGGACAAAAGGAGCACCTATGTGAGAATGCTATTCATTGACTACAGCTCAGTGTTCAACACCATAGTACCCTCAAAGCTTATCATTAAGCTAAGGATCCTGGGACTAAACACCTTCCTCTACAACTGGATCCTGGACTTCCTGACGGGCCGCCCCCAGGTGGTGAGGGTAGGTAGCAACACATCTGCCACGCTGATCCTCAACACGGGGGCCCCTCAGGGGTGCGTGCTCAGTCCCCTCCTGTACTCCCTGTTCACCTACGACTGCATGGCCAGAAACGACTCCAACACCATCATTAAGTTTGCTGACGACACAACAGTGGTAGGCCTGATCACCGACAACAACGAGACAGCCTATAGGAAGGAGGTCAGAGACMTGGCCGGGTGRTGCAAGAATAACAACCTCTCCCTCAACGCAACCAAGATTAAGGAGATGATTGTGGACTACAGGAAAAGGAGGACCGAGCACGCCCCCATTCTCATCAACGGGGCTGTAGTGGAGCAGGTTGAGAGATTCAAGTTTCTTGGTGTCCACATCACCAACRAACTAGAATGGTCCAAACCCACCAAGACAGTCGTGAAGAGGGCACGACAAAGCCTATTCCCCCTCAGGAAACAAAAAATATTTGGCATGGGTCCTCAGATCCTCAAAAGGTTCTACAGCTGCAACATCGAGARCATCCTGACTGGTTGCATCACTGCCTGGTACGTCAATTGCTCGGCCTCCGACCGCAAGGCACTACAAAGGGTAGTGCATAYGGCCCAGTACATCACTGGGGCTAAGCTGCCTGCCATCTAGGACCTCTATACCAGGCGGTGTCAGAGGAAGGCCCTGAAAATTGTCAAAGACCCCAGCCACCCCAGACATAGACTGTTCTCTCTGCTTCTCAACAGTGTTTACCTCCAAGCCATAAGACTCCTGAACAGGTAGTCAAATGGCTACCGGGACTATGGCTGGTTACCCGGTTGAAATGGCTACCCCCTCCTCCAACCCCTCTTTTACGCTGCTGCTACTCTCTGTTTATCATATATGCATAGTCACTTTAATACATTCATGTACATACTACCTCAATTGGCCCGACCAACGGGCTATCTGCATTGTGTTTTGCCACCTGCCACACACCAACCCCTCTTTTACGCTACTACTACTCTCTATTTATCATATATGCATAGTCACTTTAACCATATCTACATGTACAAAACACCTCAATCAGCCCGACTAACCGGTGCCTGTATATAGCCTCGCTACTGTATATAGCCTCTCCACTGTTATTTTTCACTGTCTGTTTTACTGTGGTTTTTATTTCTTTACTTACCTATTGTTCACCTAATACCTTTTTTGCACTGTTGGTTAGAGCCTGTTAAGTAAGCATTTCACTGTAAGTGACAAATAAACTTTGATTTGATTTGTCCAAACTTTTGACTGGTACTSTATGTGTAGATTGACGAGGAAGAAAAAACTATTTCATTCATCTTAGAATACGGCTGCAACGTAACAAAATGTGGAAAAAGTCAAAAGGTCTGAATACTTTCCGAATGCACTGTATGTCTATCTTACAGAGTCTGATTATAGAGTCTGGTGTAAAAGCCATATAATGTCTACAAGCCATTTGTGTACTATCAAATTCATGTCTTTTCATGCATACACATTACAAGTTTCAATGATGTTATGGTGAACTTCAGATTCAAACTTCAAGTCCCAATGAAGTTCCTTAGCTCAATGCATGATTGGATTTGCTACCGGATGTCCCCAAAGTTTGTTTTCATTTCATTAATGTTATTTTGGATCATCATAGAATCCAAAATCCCACTGCCCCTCCAGAGTGTTGTTGTAGCTCCAAGCGTAATACATGATTYCTAAGCATATAATATGGCTTTAAGTGCTTTGCGTATGTCTCCATTTACGACAAGCGTTTATGGTCCCTAAATATCCCACTGGCTTTGTTGTTAAACCTCTTTAACGTAAATTGGTACACAGCACAGTGGCGTCAAATTAGAGAGCTCTTTGAAAAACAAAAGACAAATCCTCATTTTGGAGGGAAATTGATATATTTAAATTGCAGTGATTCCCCCCAGCGTCTTGTTTGATTTTCATCTAGAGGGAAACCATTTTATATCCCAATTAAACTCTGGATCAAACAAGATTGAGGTTTGTACTTTTGGGACTATTCCATTGTACTAGACACACCTAACCAACGGCAACTCTAAAGTATTCAAATATTTCGATTAGATTGGATAGTATTTTATTGTGTGTTTTCACAGACATGTCTATTATATACAGAAATTGCACTGCGTTCAAAGAGATTCCACAACAAAAAGAGAAACATAATATAGTCATAACATCAGACATACAAATTCATTCATTTATTCATATTTGACACAGGTCTGGTATTTACTAATCGTCTGGATGGTCAATGGACAGCCTAGCATGTTTGAGTGACAGGAAAATACATGGGTATTGTGAACAAAGCTTTTTGTCCACCTCTCTGACAATCTGCTGCTCAATATCTGTCATTGGAGTGCACCAGACAAAAGAAGAGTCCCATTTTGAACCTGTCTTGTGAGGTCCAATGTTCATTTTGCTGATTGCAATGTGGCAAACAAAGTATTACCAGAATGTAGTGTATTGTATCTACTTCACAAGGTTTGGAATGAGTACATTTTGCCACCGGGTCGATTTGTTAAATCCAGTTGCAGTAGTCAACTTCTTCTACGCAGTCAAAACAATATCAAAGTGAGCTGTCATGCTGTTCCATAAAGACGTCAACACCACCTGTTTTCGAGAGAAACACTCAATAGGCTTGGGCACTATACCGTATATACCCTATACCGGGGTATTTTGAAATACCAACGGTATGATTTTCAATACCGTAAAAAAAAGGGATGGGCCAAATAAATGATCTCCAGCTCGGGGCTTCAACTATGCATTTGGTTGCTAGAWAAGTGGCTAGCTTGCAAGATGAAGTTTCGTGGTTACTCCTGGATCAACATCCCTGCTGCCTAAATTAGCTTTGTGCGCCCCCCCCAAAGAAAAGGTTTACCCCGGTATGGTACAGGCACGGTATGAGGTATGAACATCTGGATACTGCCTGACCATAGCACTCAATACCCATTAAAGGCCCTTGGTGTGTAGACAAAAATTGCTGTTACATTGCACAACCCTCAATGTTATGTCATGATTATGTACAATTCTGGCAAATTAATTACGGTCTTTGTTAGGAGGAAATGGTCTTCACACAGTTCGTAACGAGCCAGGCGGCCCAAACKGCTGCATATACCCTGACTCTGCTTGCACAGAACGCAAGAGAAGTGACACAATTTCCTTAGTTAATATTGCCTGCTACCATGAATTTCTTTGAACTAAATATGGAGGTTTAAAAAAATATACTTGTGTATTGATTTTAAGAAAGGCATTGATGTTTATGGTTAGGTACATTGGTGCAACGACAGTGCTTTTTTCATGAATGCGCTTGTTAAATCACCCGTTTGGCGAAGTAGGCTGTGATTCGATGATAAATCACTGCATTGATTATTTGCAACGCAGGACAAGCTAGTTAAGCTAGTAATATCATCAACCATGTGTAGTTAACAAGTGATTATGTTAAGATTGATTGTATTTTATAAGATACGTTTAATGCTAGCTAGCAACTTACCTTGGCTCCTTGCTGCACTCGCGTAACAGGTGGTCAGCCTGCCACGCAGTCTCATCGTTGAGTGCAATGTAATCGGCCATAATCGGCGTCCAAAAATGCCGATTACCGATTGTTATGAAAACTTGAAAATCGACCTCTAATATAAATCCCAAAAGCGCTCAAACAAAGCAGCAACAGCGCCGCTCTTTGAAACGGTGATAAGTCGGCATCCGTGAAGTGGGATGAGATGTCTGTGTCCTTCTTCCCCATCCAGTGGGCTGGCCTTATCAGTCGTTTCCAGAGTTTTCACCTCGGAAAGTGCGACTGGGGTTTCTTTAAGACCTTCCGGGATCCCAATTTGACTTCGCTTTTTCTGTTGTCTTTTTCTGTTGGATCAGTGCAGCTATAGGTGATTTGAACGTGGGTAGAGTGTCACGCGCCAGGTGTCCACTGCTACTCTATGTGAAATTGAACAGCRGCTGGCTGATATGTTTCAAATCCCCCACCCCTGTGAACGCTGCTACATTTGACATATTGTTACTCAAACACTGTGCTTGCTCRCTTTCTCCTCTGGCTGCAGTGGAGAAGCTATCATTAACTATGTCCTTGAAACCCCTGTTCACATTTCTACAGAGACATTGTAGACACGGTGGTCGTATAGACTGTATTRTATACATGAGAGATCACTCAATCTTGCAAGGTGAATACCAGTAACCTGCTTTCGCATTCTCTCTGTAGACACAGTCCCTGTCTTCTTTGGTTGCATAACTGTCTAAGTTGGATATGTCTAACCTTGGCTGATATGCTCAAACTTTACATTATGTCTGTCAGAGTTTCTACAAAACCATCAGCCAAGAACCMGTCTTTTACCAAAGAGWTTGCCTCGCTACACTACACAAAGCACAACTTTCCTATCAAGGGAATTGGTACCATTCTTTCAGGATAAGAACATGTTTAAAACAGCACCTCAATGCATCAAAACGATAACCAGGAAGTCACATTGCGATCAACATCTTTGTCAATTCTTACATGTGAACATTGGCCAAAAAAGCTGCATGCTCCTGTTGACGTCCGTTGCCGCGGGGGGCTGACCACACTAGGAGTCAAGCAGTGGCAGGGGGATAGGGCACGTTGTCAGGACCAAGGAGGATGGTGGGTAAACTCAGGTGACTCAGGTGAGAGTGGCCGTAGGGTTGCATGACATTGGGGTGCCTTCGCTGTGTATATGTGTGTTGGTGGCTTCCCTGTGTGTGTGTGTGTGTTGTGTGTGTGTGTGTGTGTGGTGTGTGTGTGTGTGTGTGTGTGTGTGTGTGTGTGTGTGTGTGTGTGTGTGTGTGTGTTGTGTGTGTGTGTGTGTGTGTGTGTGTGTGTGTGTGTGTGTGTGTGTGTGTGTGTGTGTGTGTGTGTGTGTGTGTGGTCTGTTTTGGTGGCTTCGCTGTGTGTGTTGTGTCCGAGCTGCATAAATGAATAATGGTGTTGGGATCGTTCTCCTTAGTTCTCATCATAACCCACTTAACATCGGCCGTAAATCAGTCTTCACATTACCACCAGTCAACTAGGGCAAAAAATAAAAGTGGAAGTTGTCAATACCTCTTCAAGTAGGCTTGCCAGTGTGTGTGTGTGTGTGTGAGAGTGTGTGTGTGTGTGCGTGCGTGTGTATTTTCTATTTTACTAGGATTCCCATTAGCTGTTGCGAAAGCAACAGCTACACTTCCTGGGGTCCACACAAACCATGAAACATGACGTAGTACAGAACATGAATGGACAAGAACAGCTGTGTGTGTTTATCCCTTTTATGAGTTACGCCAGCAGGACTATTCTYTGTGACACTGTGGTCCTTGCTGGTGATCTGGTAATTGGCCAATGTAAATTCTATTGGAGTGCCGTCAGGTGCATGTGTCTATCAAGCCACCCTGGAGCAGTGAGCAAACCTAATGAAAGGATTGGATTGTGTTGTGAAGTTGTGTGGTTTGGTTWTAAGTCTGCTGTTATCCTCTGTCGTGCTAACTCCCATGGGGATGGGCGGAGTGGGGGGAAAGAGAGGTAGAGAGAGACTAATAGAAAGGGAGGGAAACAGAGACATTTCATCTGTTGAATTTGTTCGTTGAAGATGAAAATAGAGCAATTTTCTGGGTCCCTCTTTTTTTGCCTATTCCATTCCCACGGCACAGATGTCAATTCAACGTCTATTTCTTGTTTGTTCAGCATAATTTAACAGCTATGGAGTGGCAACAATGATGATTCAAGCAGTGTGTGCCCAATGGGTTGCTATGTTTCTCTCTCTCTTCAATACTCTCGCAAGTACCTTAAAAGCCCCTGTGCCCATCCCCCACATCTACCTTCCTCGTCTTTATCCCCCACAGCTTCCTTCCTCATCTTTATCCCCCACCTCTTCCTTCCTTCCTCTTCTTTATCCCCCCTCTTCCTTCCTTCCTTCCTTCC